>NC_137823.1:59827310-59907310 GCF_963921795.1 Nannobrachium achirus
AGACAGAAGGAGAAGTGAAGACAGAATCAGCAGGAAAAGGAGGAGATGGAATGAGCGAGAGAGAGAGAGAGAAAGAGAGAGACACTGATAGTGACCCAGAAATAATTCTAAGTATAGTCTTCAGTAAGGACAGCCTCAGCATCCTGATCAGCAGGAGGCTTCCTACAGCCACTGCAGTGACGACCTTACTGCTTCCTTAGCCCAATACAACATGATAACCTTACTGCTTCATCAGCCCAATACAACATGGCATTATGGGCACAGTTAAGCAGTAAGCACTAGCTTAATGGAGATTTACAGGGAGATCTAACTAAAGGGCCATTTATAGTTACGTATGGTTGATTTTGTGTACGTTTGGGGGCGAGACAGTACGTACGGTAATTGCGTTGACATTCATACTACCGTACGGTCTCTGTGTAAAAGGGTTCAATAAAGCCTATATGTACATACTATATCCACTAGATGGCACCCAAATGCATCTTCCCAATGAGCAAATGCTACATGCTACATACATAGCGCCTACATTGTTGACAGAGAGGTTTATAGACACCCTTGGAGGATACACTCGGATTGGGGGGCGCCGCCGACAGTTAATGAGCCACGGTAGCCACCCAAACCGACCCAAAACCGCAAAAATCGCGTGCACGGGAGTGGAGAGAGACGCATTCGAGAGAGCTCAGCTGGTAGAGAGCGCTGATTAGGCTGACATGCGGGTATGCGTCCTGGCCTGTTCACTGTTCAGCGTGTACTTGTGATTTTTTTGTTTGTTTTTTTTACTTCCTCCTACGAAATGGATACAAGAAAAAAAGACGAAACATTTCTCCCTCTACTGCCCCCACGGTTGACACAAGTTCGCCACGGGTAGTTCATGTGTACGTACGTTCTTATCGGTTTTTATCCGTCGGGTTGAGTGTTGTCCGTAAGGTTACGGAGACAATCAATTACGTCCGGACGGCCGGAGGAACCGGATTAAATCACTCTCCCTTCCGTTTCTTGTGTATTCCTGCGGTCCTTAAGTACTACTATGCATGGTACTTAAAGGACAACTCCGCCCTAAATCACTTCTAGGCTCATTTTCCTACTTATATTGATCCAAAAAGTCTGTCCATGGGGTCTATTAGGCAGAAATGGCCCTGTTGTCCAGTTTCCCCTTCAGAACCCAGCAGCTCTCACAGCATAGAGTGGAGCATATAAGCCTATCACTTTTACACTATTTGTTGTGGTCAAAAGTGTTTTTATTTTTTCATGAATGTGATACTAGTTGTCATTACAAACATATCCATGTCATCGTTGTCACGCACAAGCCATCACACTCTGCTAAACAGATGTTATGTTTTTATGTGTTTGCCAAGTCCCGGAAAATATGCCCTGTGATTGGCCAGAGCAGTCACTTTGATTGGCACTTGTGCCGAATGCTCACCCCAAAACATTATTTATGAGATTGTGGTGGCTTGTGTGGGACAACCAAGGCATGGATGTGTTTGTAATGACAACTAGTAACACATTCATGAAAAGGAAAATCACTTTTGAAAACAGCAAATAGTGTAAAAGCGATAGGCTTATACTGCCCTACAAAGGCAGAGTGCAGTAACTACGTACAGGAATTCCACAGAAAAATGGGTTTAAAAGTCTTACAGCTGATCAGCCAAATGAGATAAAGGCATAAGGGTGATATTACACTGATTGTATATCTGTTCTTGAGCTAATTGTTCATAACCCAATATCATGAAGGCTAATTTGACCATTGGGCGACACAAATAAGTTGGTGTGTCCGAAAACGTAGTTACTGCACTCTGCCTTTGTAGGGCAGTATAGGCTCCACTCTATGCTGTGACAGCTGCTGCATTCTGCTGGGGAAACTGGACAACAGGGGCATTTGTGCCTAATAGACCCCATGGACAGTCTTTTTGGATCAATATAAGTAGGAAAATGAGCCTAGAAGTGATTTAGGGCGGAGTTGTCCTTTAAGGCTGCAGCTATTGATTATCTTAACGATTATTCTATCGATTTCCTTTTTGATTTATCGATTCATCAAGAGATGAATCGATGGCCAGTGATGTATATCGGACCAGTTACCCATACAGAATAAGGAGGCCACATCGGCCACATAGCACACTAACAGAATCCATATGGCCAAGACAGCCCATATCTGTGAGGCTGTTTCTACAGACAGGGATCTCCATGTATGGGCATAAAAGGGTATGATGTCAGTATGATGTCATAAACGTCATAGGACTTTCACATAACGAATAACTGAGTAAGAATGTTTGGGCTCTCACAGCATATCTCCATACACAGTACATGGATCTCCATATATGGATACCAGGGGTCATAATTTGACTTCATTCCCATATGAAGTCCTTTTAGATATGGGCTTAAAAATTTCTCTGCCATTTTAAACATAGCTGTAGTAAGCAGCTGCCAAATTGTCCTTACCTTTTAGCGTGGGCACGCGCACGCATCGTGCACAATCTGTGCGCGACTCATCTAGTAGACGTGTAGACTCGGTGACAAGCTTTCGAATACAAAAAACCCCATTGAAAAAGACATATCCGTTGCCACGCTGTATTCCTGCTTATCCGCCAGTGTTTACATGAAAAAACATTGAAAAAAAGCCAGGCATGCGCTATGGTAACACGTGGACACGTTCGTGCACAAAACGCACGATATGTGCGGGGATCATAATCCAAGCGTGTAGAGACTGGATCAAAGTTTCCAAACGCAAAAATCCGATTGAAAAACGAGCGTTCCATCGCCGAGTAGCTTCCACTTCTGTTACACAGTAAACCAATGGAGGCGGGACTATGGCCCAGGCTCAGACTGGATACGGAAAGCTGGATCCGGTCCAGACCGGAAATGACCGGATACAGTTAGGGGGGCGGGCCTAAAGAGCCAGAATCAGCGAAAATCTGCGCTAATACTTTTAATCCTTTCATAATGATTAAAGCTAATTAAACTTTACGGGCTCTACGGGCATGGCAGCGCGGTACAGCGGGAAATCTACGGGGATCGCGAGGTATGAGTTAATATTGATGACATCACTATATGGGCATAAAAGGGATTCTGTTAGTATGACATCACAGTGAAGCCAGAGAGTGTGATGTCAGAGCAGCAAACCCATTCTGTTGGAGTGGTTCCCCTGAAATCACAGTGATATCAGAGCATGATGTCAGAAAGACAAACCCATACAGTGACGTCATTACGTGCGCATCCCGCGTCTCTGACGCATTCACGTTGCCTAGAGACGCATTCACGTCAGTGTTCTGGGGTCCCACGGACGCATCGCCTCCATTGGAGTCCACGTGAAAATAATTTACCACGTCGCGAAAAAAAATATATTTTAAAAAGTCCACAGACGCCACCATTGTTCATGGGTGAAGGCATGCTACTGTACCCTACGTTAACACAAATGAAATCCGCGTAGAAAGTCTTAAAACAGACGATAGAACTAACGACAGTGTGTGTTTGGAATCCACCGACGCTATTGTGTGCTCCATGCATGGTCACAGAATTCAATGGGTGCCTTAGTTTTAGCGTAGCACCGGGCCGCTCTCTGACCATAGTGGCACAGCGTGTTAGGTGATACACCAAGAAGGGTTCCCCCACCGAACGTGGGTTTGGCTTGTCGAGCCTGTTATCGGGTAAGCGTCACGTCATGGGCTGCTATAGCGGCCGGGGGCCCGGAGGTACAATGTGTCATCGATAGTTGTGTGCTTTGGAAGTGCATGCGTGCCGCGGAACAACGGTGGAACGCGTGAAACACTAAAAAGTTTGGTTACCTTTTGGAAGGGGAGAGCTAAATACAATGGGCTATATGCAGCACGGTTGTTACATCATGCTCGGGAGGGAACACTGTCTTCGACAATGCAGACGGAGCCAGGCACTTGTCCATAATGCATCACATAAGACCCAAGTGCAATCAATAACTTTGCACGTCTGCGACTAGCTCTGGTCCATAGCGTTAGTGGAGTGACTCCACTAACGCTATGGACCAGAGCTAGTCTGAGACGAGTTGAAACAACTCCAACGCGGGCTGTTGAAGCAGCGCGACACCCGTTCTCTTCCACCCACAGTATGTGGTGCTTGAAAATATGAATGATTCCATCGATAATAATCCGTTTGGGACACTCAAAATCACTGCCATAGAGTTATAATGTATCGCTCCGTGCGAATGAATCCGTAGCGTTGCCAGCGCGACTTCTGAGTCTACCGAAAATAGCAGATGTACAAGATCACAACGCGGTGCGAGCAGACACGGTTTGAGCTTGTTGATTAGGTATTTTTTTGTTGCGTGACACCGTCGTACTATGCATTATAAATTACACTGTTAAAGAGACGGTACACATTTAGTTTCTTCAAATATTTTCCAAAAATAAAAAGGTTGACTTGCCTTCTGTCTGTTAAAGTACTGTATTTGAAGGCCCTGGTCAAATGTATTTAATGGAAAAAATAGATATGCATTTACTGTAAAAAAAAGGAGAGACATGGAAATGTTAGCCTATAGTTTATAGTATAGTTTTACAGTAGGCTATTATTATTAATTCATGAATAGTACTGTAATTATATATATATATTAGTGTCTCATCATGTCTTTCCACAAAATAACAGAAAAAAGCTCAATAGTGGGCTCGATAAAAGCCCGGCTCGATAAGCAACATCGATAAGGTGCTCATTATCAATAGAAATTAATGAGCTCCATCCCTAGTGCTTCTTCATCTCAAGGTACTATTATAGTTTAATTGTTTCATTCGTTTTTGTATGTATTTTGTAAGATAAACAATGTAAATAACCATATAATAACCAATTCAAGTTAAATGCTGCACTTTGTCAAAAATGACATGACGCGTTGAATTTTTGTGGGACCCATAAAATATCCCTGGGACTCATCCGAAAGACCCTCCTTGGGTCCCGGGACTCATTACATTAAAAACCTATTAACATCACTGCCCATAGAACCAAAGTGTCAGACGTGACGGAGATACACATACAGTACATACGGACATAATAAGACAGACAATATTAAATCCTGTTGGTTATTGATTAATCACCAGACATTTTGTTTTGTGTTTTTGTTCAGACAAAGGGTGTTTTAGGCACGGACATCAAACAAAAGAGCCTCTTTATTTTATATTTTATTTTATTTTATGTATTTCTATTGTGTTGTTAAGTAGGTGGTGGGTTTTTGCATGTAAATTTATAGAAAAAAAAAAGAAAAGAAAATAATTGCAACTATGGATATAAAATGTGAAATATGAAATGTAAAATTGAAATCTTTGCAATAAAAAGTATTAAAAAAAAAAGAAATCACCAGATTTGAGAAATGGAGGCTACTCGAAGTGAGTGTGGTTCAAAATCCGTTTCAGTTGCGTTTCGAATCGTATATCCTTTGACTGGCTGGTGATATAACGTTAACTGACACAAAGTATTTATAAAAAGACTTGTGTGGATGACAGAGACATTAGAGTGAAATCCTGCTTTTTCTGCTCTCCTGTGCTGCCCCAACGGGAGCAGAATTGGAGCGGAGAGCGGGTCGGCACGCGCAAACTGTAGAAAAACTAAGCATGTCGACGCAATTACTGCACGATCTCTCTCACCTAAAAAGTATACAAAATCAAACATCCAGAACTATAAGCGGCCCTTTACCAGTCTAACGCAGCCTCTGACACCACCGGACATCAGAGAGGTCAGACCACAATGTCAGCTGCAATGCACTTTTTGGAGGTCCATTAAGGAACCCTAGAAGGAACAAGGAACCCTAGATGTCATACCAGCCACTGTCCAACCGCCAGGTTATAGCTGGGACACACCCTTCCTGTTGGAGTTAAATTAACACTCAGGAACTTGCAGTGTGTGTGTTTGTGTGTACTATACCCACTGATTAATTTTCACTTTGTTTATACGATACTTTATGTACCAATTTAGGTTTTCTTTTGCTCAACATTCCGACTGCTATGAAGTTGCATTAATGTCAGCCTCATTCCACAGATGGTGAGGTGCACCTCCAAGGCCTCCCTGCAGTGATACCAGCTGACTGGACCCAGTATGAAGAGCTTGGATCCTGACCTACTCATCTGTGCATATGAGTGTATGTGTGTTACACGTGTATCAGTGTGAATGGTTTTTACATGAGTGTGCGTGTGTGTGTGTTATGCACACATCCGCAGAACTGTGTGATATGTGTGTGTGTGTGTGTGTCTATCTACTTGTGTGAAAGAGGGCAAAAGAGGTATAGAAGGTTGGGGGACTATGATGCACTTCGATCCAATATAATAATTTGAAATATACTATTTCTGTTGCCCCCCCACCAACGACCGGTCTGGCAGTGTGGTTTATCTGCCTAGCAACCTCAATCGAATTGGCTAAAAGAGCAGAGGAAAATGCTGACTGCTGGCCATGGGTTGTGATTGGTGGGTTAGCTTCGGTCTAAGCCAACCATAGGGAAGATCATGGCATATAGGGTCTTTTTAAAACCTCACTGACTGAGAAGACCCGAGATGCCCTCCAGCATCTGAGGAACAATTGAAAGAGAGATATCATACAAAACATTCTATTAAGAAATACTCCAGGTTGGCTGGGCTGCAGCTGCAGTGGTCCAGGTACCTAGGCTCGGTGTACCCTGACAGTAGCTTGGCATAGCCAGACTATATACTCATGCAGTTAACTACTGACAGTATATATCCCCACCTTGTTTTAAAGGAGCTATAGTCAACTTTTTTGTCAGGCTGACACTTTGTTTACATTCTAGTCTATTCTTTGATAGTTAGACTAGGATGTAAACAAAGTGTCAGCCCGACATTGGCCAAAATGATTATTTTATCATTATTTTGCATTATTTTTGAAGCGGTGAAAGCCGCTTCCAAGGAGTGGCTTTGTCTGTCCCGTCCATTTTTTTTTTTTTTTTGAGGATTCCCATAGATTCCCAAGGAGTGGCTTTGTCTGTCCCGTACATGTCCCGTGCATGCAGAATTGAGGATTGGTCAAGCTTCACATGACAATTTGGCCCTCCAGACAAAATCATTAATTCATTCAGAATTCATAAAAATATAGAACTAAAGCACATAGAAAGTATAGATCTAGAACAATGTATAGATCTAGAACACAGATTTCATAGCTCTAGAACACATAGAATACATATTCACCACTTCACTTCGAATGAGGTTTGATTTTGATTTTAGCATCAGTTTTTCAAGAAAAGGTTGACTATAGCTCCTTTAACATGGGTGGATTGTTTAGCTAGCCTGACAGCATGTCGTGGGTTCAAGTCCTGGATCCCAATGGCTTTTGCTGCATGTTCTCCTCCCCATCTCTCTCCCCCATTTCCTGTCAGCCTACTGTCTACTGTCTAGCCCTATCAATAAAGACATAAAAGCCTCGGCACTGGACTGCAGTCTTTCCTGGAGTATCTTAACACCCTCCCAAATGCCTGACTGATTAAAGCCTTCATAGCTCGCAGCGCGGCACCGAGTGCCCCGCTGCGAGCTTGTAGATCTGCTATTTTTGAAAAAACTTGAAAATTTGAATTTTTACCCGATTCTATAAGTGTCTTTTGAATCCTTCTAAGACTTTTTGAAAAAACCTATGTTTCTATATGTCAGCAATCTGGCCAGCCATCGTCAAAGAAAAGGTCCTTTTCACTTAACTGGAGCTCAGTTAGTCTGTTCTTGAGAGACTACCATGTCAGTGGTTCTCAAACGTTTTCATGTGAAGGACCCCCAAAATGATATGTATTTGGCCACGGACCCCCATCTCGAAATATTTAGTTCCAGCGACCCCCCAGAAGCAAAATTTGAGTTACAAATGTTCGCTTTGAAAATACATATATTCAAAGATTTACAGTTACACACATTTTCACAACTTTTTAAAAAATAGCAGATCTACAAGCTCGCAGCGCTGAGCTTGTATATCTGCTATTTTTCACTGGTTAAAAAGCATTCAATAAGTCTAGGCCTAAATGGGTAAAGAGCGTCTGCTAAATGCCTACATTGTAAATTGTAAATATTCACTGTCATTTGTATTGTATTGTTTTTAATCTCTATATTGATTGCATCTTTTTTCCATTTCTGCTGAACCATGTGCCTGGATTCTATGGTTCCGTTTATATGGATAAAATTCAATAGAACACAGTGGTAATATAATTAAAGATCTGAAGGGCTCTCTGACTACGCTCATAACAGTTTCTCTAACATGACTCTAAGTGATGTCACTCCTTTCCTTTAGGAGCCTAATGTTTGCAGTTGTTTCCTTGGTTTCTGTAATTGTGCGTCTGGTCTGTTGTGGTGATGTCTGCAACTTCCTGGAAATAATGTTTTCTTTGTATAGGAGCTAATGGGGATCCAGATGGATAAATAATTGATAGTAAATGAAGACCTCTTTAAAGATGTTCATCTGCGCATAAAGTCCTCTACAAGTGTGCCGTGCTGCTTCAGTAATTGAGCTGTTCTAAAAGAAAGACGGTAATTGATTGTGTACTTTGATGCTTGATAAAGCAACACTAACAGTCACAGTACCCTTTATATTTCTTTACAGTAATATCATTGTGTGGAAGTGTTCATTTGACTCTGAGCCAGAGGGCTCTTAACTTAAAGGTCTGTCCATATTGTCTCCGACCACCAAACCTTTCGTCTGAAAGGTGTGGTTTAACTACAAAATGACTTCACTCGCATCTTCTGAAAAGCATTTCCCCGTCGAAAGATTGGTCATCAAAGATACGTGAAATACACCATACATAGCAGAAGCTATGAAGGAATGTACATGATGATCAAAATAAAAACAGAATAAAAAAAGAAAAAAAAAAGAAAAGCATTACCCCGAATTAGAGTGAGGAAAGCTGCACGTTGGAAAGTCGGAGGTCTAGGCCTTTAAGTTAAGGCATAAGAGCTGGTACTTAAGACAATCAAAATACATACTGAGAGTGTAAAGATGTAACCAAATGGACCCAACTGGTCAATTAGGTTCCATGGAGTTACAAATATCACTTAGGAAGGATTCTACTGTGCGTGTGCAGGAGACTGAGGAGAGCTGACAGGGAGACTAGTCCAAGGCCAGCAAGGATACAGAAAGGATACACAAATGTAAATGTTAAGCACGTCATAATGGAGACTCCAAAGATGGACTCATCGTGATCTGAAATATTTGCTACACTGTTGCTTTGGGCACTAACTCTGGTCACAGACTGCTATTTTTGCATAATAAACCGTTCATCCTTATTACTCGTGAAGAGGGGATTTCTATAACCACTACTACTCGGCATCCCGTGATCAAAGGCAGGAAATATCCTACCACCATAATTGTCCTCCTCAGGGGAAGAGGAGAGGAGGAAGGCTGTTGACATCAGACAACATTAAACATCTACTGTAGTTCCACAGTTACTGTACCATCAAAGACATAATATGACAGTCTCTCCCAGGTGTACTAGGCAGTGATCATAAAGGGTTTGATACAGTGTCATTAGCCTCAGAGTGCTGGAGTGGAGAGAAGTGTTATGAGAGAAAACTATTATGTGATAACTGCTCAATCATAACAGGGACAAACAGGAGAAGACTCAGAGAAGTATCTCACCTTTTTGTATCCTGGAGGAACAGAACTGTTTGTTGGCTACCTGTGAATAATAATGGCCTTATACTTTTGGCCTCATTGGTGCTACCTTTTTTCCTTTTAAGCCTACCTATTTTGTCTAGGTTGGAGTTTTATTTAACCCAGTGCAGTGCCCTGAAAATAGCATTTCGTAATAATAATGAAAAAAGCCTTTCTTTTCTTTGTACTATTTCCTAGACCTAGAGAATAAAATATTGAGCCAAGTATTCCCTATGATGTTTTTAAGCGAAATTCTTTACGTTTTTGCTTCTCTTCATATTAGGTCTCAGTCAGGGCTAATGGGCATGGCTTGGCTCAGTGAGCTGACAAAGCAGTGTCTGGTGTTAGTGAAAGCAGGCTCTACTGTATTATAGACTGCAGCTATACGGTCATTCTCATTCTGCATGGGTGACTTATTGACTGGATATGGGAATGAATCAGAGCAGCTAATTAAAGTAGCTTTGACTCAATCTTTGATGTCCAGTGTGTGTGTGTGTGTGCGTGCGTGCGTGCGTGCGTGCGTGTGTGCGTGTGCGCGCGCGCGTGTGTATATACAGTATGTGTGAGCAAGAAATAAATAGAAAAGGGGAGAAAGAGCGAATGGAGCCATATAATGAGAGAACTGACAACATTGGAGGACAATTGAGGGAGAGAACAGGATGAATTTACATTTAAAATAGTAAAGGGCGTCACCTCCTTCCCTAAGCACGATACACAACCACACTACTGGTAAAGGACACATAATTACAGAAATAAACACACATAGTAGCTGTGTCTCTAAATCATGTAAATACAACTCTCTGTTTGTTGTAATTAGGAAGGAAGTTCCGTCCGTGAAGCCCCTCTTTAGCAGTTCAGAAGATCATTTTACTATCATCTCACATCAATCATGTGTGCGCAGCGCGCGCGGCACTGAGCTCGCACACACGCGTGCATGTATGTGCACGTGTGTGTGTGTGTCACACACAGTAAGGGTCTGGTTCATTCAACATCAACACCCGCTACCCACTTATGCCCAATTATGTTTCGCAAGTATTTACACAGGGTGCTTAGAATTAATTTGGTATTTTTGTTGTGAATGATGAGTAGTTAAACATAGCCTAATGGATGCATGGCTGACAGCTTTTCATGTTGTGTGCTTATTGGAGTGCATTGGTTCCGAACCGGCACAGCTTGTCCATACTGTATGTATACCGTACGTGTCACTGTGGTTCCCCTGACACATCACTGTGACATTACAGGTGACATCACAGTGATGTCAGACACTCATGAATTCGGCCGGCCGCCCGGCCCTGGACCGCTCTTCGCGGGCACTCGCGCCTGTGGCGCTCGGGCGCGAAGAGCAGGACCAAGGTCCGCTGGCCTTCGCGCCGCTTGCAATGTCGTGGACAATAATTACAGTCTGTTCGCCCAACTGGGACACCGCCCAACTGGGATTTTCCCTATCTAACAGGACTTCATATCCATATATACATCACATGGCGAGACCTCGCCCTAAAGGGCCATGAGGTGTCTTACTACTAGTTATTCCACTGACAGTAATGTAATACTGCATAGTGAAAGAGAGCATGCAGCATCAGTGAACTGCCCATACTGTAGCTCAGGGTTCCCCAATTAGTTTCCCCCAAGGGCCAAATTATGTCTAGGGTACCAAACCGAGGGCCACAACATTGCAGGGGGCGACGGCGGCGTTCCTGCAACTCCAGCGACAGTTCAGATATCGTCGTTGTCGGGTGAAAATCTAAAACCGTTTATCATTTTTAAAATGATTTAAACTAGTGAAAACAGCTGATCTACAAGCACACAACGCCTCGGTGTGCCTGTAGATCTGCTGTTTTCACTACTTTTGTGCGACGGCCTTGTTTGATGAAGCAGAGCTTTACCTTGCGAAAGAACGTACACATTTTGAGATCCAGGTTTTCCACCCGACAATGACGATATACTAGTTTTGTTGCTGCTCTTATACCACCATTATTACTGGGGTTGGTGAGGGCCAGACAGTAGCCCCCCACGGGCCGCAAATGGCCTGCGGGCCGCCTATTGGGGAACCCTGCTGTAGCTCTTCATGGCTATAAGCTCCTCCCTTACCTTGTACTTGGCAGTCAGCTGCTCAGTGGCCTCCTGCTCCTTCCTCAGGTCTCCCATCATCCTCTGATTCTCTCCCAGGAGCTGCTGCTTCTCCTCGGCCAACAGGGAGTGGTCCTCCCCGATGGCCAGCTTCTCCCGCTCCAACCTTTGTTCCTCCTGCTTGTACTCCTGTGCCTCCTTCTCCACCTCCGCCTCGTCTCCGTCGGTCTCCTCGCCGCCGTCCCAGCCCTCCTCCTCGCCGTCCACTTCCTCCTCCGTCTTGTGTTTGCTCCTCCCCTTCCGGTGGCTGAGCTGGGCGCGGAGGCGCGCGATCTCCATCTGGAACTCCCGCAGCAGCGCGTCCTTGGGGTCCTCGTTGACCCGGGGCTGGTTCTGGATGTTCTTGGCACGGTTGGCGTAGCGGAGCGTGGTGAGGGTCTCGTCAAAGTGCTGGGGGGCGGGGCCTAGCGTGGCCACCATGACAGTCCTGGCGTTGCCGCCCAGCGAGTCCTGCAGCAGCCGGGTCAGCTTGGAGTCCCGGTATGGCACGTGGCTGCTGCGCCCGTCCGCCAGCGCGGAGATCACGTTGCCGAGGGCCGACAGGGACAGGTTGATCTTGGCGGCCTCCTTCAGGCGTTCTCCGTGGACGCCCGTCTTGGCCTGCCTCTCGCTGCCCGCCAGGTCCACCAGGTTCAGCCGGCCGACCCGGATGTGCTTCCGCCCGTCCGGCCCGGGCTGACTGCACTCCACCGTGATCAGGAACAGGGCGTGGGAGCGCGAGGAGTGCTCGTTCATGTCCGTGGCCCCCACCGCCCGCGCCTGGTTGCCCACGTTCATCACCTCCTCGATCTCCTTCACGCTCTTGCACACGCATGACGTCAGGTCTCGTACGTACACCCCGGTGTCGGGGCTCTCCCGGAGCTCCAGGGCCCGGGCCTTGCCGTGGTTGGGGTCCAGCAGGTCCCGGACATCCTCCCTGTAGATCTCCAGGTAGGAGGCCCGCACCAGGTACTGCCTGTCGGACTGGGCGCGAGAGATGTGGGTGAAGATGTGATCAAAGGCGTTGGGGATCACGCCCCGTTTCTCCGGGTCCAGCCATGCGCCCAGCATGGTGTATGTTTTCCCCGTGCCGGTCTGCCCGTACGCGAAGATGGTACCGTTGAAGCCTTCCAGCACGGAATCTATGAGCGGCCGCACGCTCTCGTCGTACAGATCGCGCTGTTTGGAATTCGCGTCGTAGACGGCATCGAAGGTGAACGTCTTCTGCGGTTCCGTGGCAGGTGCTCGGGGATTCCGTAGGACCACTTGGCCCAGCCTTAGATCCATCTGTATGATCCCCCCTCCTCCTCCTCCAGAACCGCCGCTCGTCTCCTCTTTTCGATTCAGCGGGCGGCAGCGGACCACCACCTTTACAGACTCACTGCTCTTATTTTTAGACATGATGACAGATGATTGAGGCTAATTTTCCTCCGCGAAAGAAGAATAAAGCTATTTGTTGTTCACCACCACCACCAACAAAACAAGGCCACGAACGCCCGGTGTTTTGTAATTAGCCTAAATGGCCTGTCTTACTGTCAATGAATGGTGTAATCATTGGCCATTAAATCGCTATAATATATAACAAATAGGCTAGTCGCAGGGTTATCTCATCGTGCTAAAAAAAATAACCGGGTTCTAATATCATATTATAATAAATAGGTTGCTTTTCTAATTATCGTATAATTAGACTTGATTTCTACCGATAAAGAAATTGACGGTCATTGAAGAGGCTCTCTCTCACGCGCTATGTCGACGTTCCATTGCAGCCCCAGCAGCGTCCAAATTCATCCGTTGACAAAACATCACACTGCCGACACATTCATTGGCGCTCCGGCGTCTTGTGGCCTCATGTCCTCTTTTTAATGAGCCTTTTAGGTCAGCTGTGGAGGACCGCTGCTCGCATCTCTTCGCTGTCGGCTCTGTGGATGCTGAGGAGTGGATCCAGTGGATCATTCGCTGCCTGCGCGCAGACAGACAGACTCTGCCTCTCCTCCACGAACATCCATTCAGCCACACCCCGCATCACTGCGGAGCAGCGCAGAGCAGCATGGGATATGGAGTTTTCATTTGGGATAGGCTTGCTTGGGTATTTGAGAAAATCCTCAAAATTGATATTTATTCCACTTTATTGATCAATTACACAAGCCAGTTGTGGAACAATTAGCCTACTCACATTTTTCACTTAAATAAATGTATCAATACTGCAATGTAGAAGTAGGCCTACTCCTGTTACAAGTAAAAGTCTGGAATTCTAAATGTAGGCTACAAAAAAGTACAAAAGTATTGGCAACAAAATGTAGGCTACCAAAAGTAAAAGTTATTGTGTCCCATTTTGAAATGTATACACATCTTTTGAAAACAGCAGATCTACAAGCTCGCCGCGAGTCATTGTGAGCTTGTAGATCTGCTATTTTCAAATGATTTGTATACATTTCAAAATTTGAAACATTTTCAAATGACTGAAATCTATACAAAGCTGAAGTGGTTAATTTTATGTTCTGTTATAATAATCAAAATCTACAAAGTGACAAACTAAAGTTTTCAAATAAATGTAGTGGAGTAAAAATATTTTCCTCTGACGTGTAGTGGCCGTGGAGTAGAAGTAAAAGTATTGGAAATTAATTTGAATTACGCAAGTAAAGACTACAAATACCCCAACGTTGTACTCAAGTACAGTACTAAATGTACTTACGGTAGTAGACTACTTTACCACTGCAATTACAATTCCCAGGAGTCTCCTGGATTTTGCCCCCATCTCCTGGGAATCTCCTGGATTGGCAAATCTCTTGGATTTCTCCTGGATTTGGAATAAAACTCCCAAAATTCACCAGAACACAGGAACTTACATCTACTATGTTATAAATGTTAAGTAATGACTTAAAGATGAGAAGTCATTATTAAAGATGTCCTTTGCTTCAGTCATCAAATCTGTACACCTACATTTGGGATTTTAAGGCTGAAATTGTACCCATGCTGCTAGTAAAGCAAGCCTGATAAAAGTATCAAACATGCACAAAATTCACCAGAACACAGGAGATTAAGTCTACTATGTAAAAAACAAAATTGGGTAGGACCCCCAGACCCCCCGCTTTAGGGGTGGGGGCAATGCATGCAAGATCATACAGATATTCACTTAAGTAATGACTTAAAGATGAGACGTCATTATTAAAGATTCTGTCATCAAGTCTGTACAACTACATTTGGCATTTTAAAGCTGAAATTGTACCCATGCTAGTAAAGCAAGCCTGATAAAAGTATCAAACATGCACAAAATTAAACAGAACACAGGAAAATATATCTATTAAGAAGTTTTGGGGACCCCCAGACCCCGGTCGGGGAGTTCTGCGCACCCCCAAAAAACAAATCTCCTGGATTCTGACAGTCCAATGTTGACAACCCTATTATATCAGACAGTCTACCTGGCTACAACTCATAGATCTATTCCATCACAGAGGGCTAAATTGAGAAACATATGACATACAGACATTACCATAAAGATTATTACTTTCATCAAACTGTTTGTATACAGTAGCGTTATAGACTAGCAAAACATGTATAGACTCAGTCAGCCGGCTTCATAGGCCTATGTGTTTAGGTTAAAGAAATGTGCTCTGTTTGTGTACTGCTGCCTGCTGTCTATCAACATTTCTTAGCCTATTATAAACCATTGACTGTAAACAGCTGAACCAAAGATTACAGTAGCCTATAGCCTACTTCAGAGTTAAAATATGACACAATAGCATCACCTGTTGGATCAAAGTTAGAATACACTTACTCTCATGCAGCCACCAAATAAAATGGGAAGATTCATGTTTTTCTTTGAAGAAAAAGTAGGCCTACAATTGTGCATTCACTTTCTTATTTTCACAATCTTATAAATGATTGGCCACCTTGTGGTTCATAATAAAAGCTGTCAGAATGTTATGTACAGTATGCCATGAATGTGTGTATGCCTTCAGGACACATTTTAATGGACTGCCTTGGTTTGAGCCAAATCTAACACCCCACCCTCCCTAACATTTAACCGGTCATTGTCTCCGCCAGGCCGAAAGGCATGTTTTGCACGGGAGTCTCTCTCCATTCCGACATGTCGCCACTCCGAAATTGACTTCTAATTGTCGGAGTGGCGACACTCCCATATAGGGGTTAAGTTTAGGGTTAGGGTTAGAGATAGGGTTAGTGTCGGAATGGAGACATATCGTAAAGGAGACATAACCGTTTTGCACCCTGTCCGTCCGTCCGTCTGTCTGTCTGTCTGTCTGTCCGTCCGTCCGTCCATCCATGTGTCTGTGTGTCCTTCCGTCTGTAAACAGCTAATCTCCGGCACCGTTGCCATGATGGCTCCCTGGGTGCCAGAGCAGAACCTCTGCCCTGGCAGAGGTTGGCAACTTTTCACATGGGCCTGTTATAGCGCCACCAGGAGGCGGATTTGTGCAAAACACATTTTTGGACAGTACTCCTAAAGATTTTGTCCAAACATCACGCAAATCGGTACACAGTATCTCTACAGTCATTAAACGAAACAGGTCTTTCAGATTTTTCATTTTCCATCCTGATTGGCTAAAATTGTCTTCCAAAGATTGCAATAGCCTATTGTCTTTCAAAGTTTGCAAGAGTTCTCCCTTTTGAACAAAATGCCTCAAATCATGAACACAGAGTGCGATTTCCGTGACATTTTGCATGCAACTTTTGCCCTGCATTTTTCACATCTGCTTTTTATAGCGCCACCAGCAGGCCGACTTATGTAAAGCACTTTTTTATATTACTCCTTCAGATTTTCTCCAACAATCACACAAATCAGTACACACTACACAGTATCTTTATAGTCATGTGATCAGGAGGGATCTGTCCGATATTTGAACACAAATTTTAATGTCTCAAATCATGAACGCATGCAGCTTGTGATTTCCATGAAACTTTGCACGCATTCCCACTAGGTCATGGAACAAATGCCACCCTTTTCACATTGGCCTGATATAGTGCCACCAGCTGCTCGGCTTTTGCAAAACACATTTTTGGAACAAAATCATGCATGCAGCACCCGATTGCCGTGCAAGGCCGAAAAAGACATGGCACCCTTTCCATACTGGCCTATTATAGCACCACCAGGAGGCCACAATGACCTTCCTGACCTGGCGTTACATCATTGAGCCACAACTCTGGGGTAATATAAATGTAGGCTGAATTTCTGAAAGACAGATCATTTGACCTGATTCAAGGGGGTAGTTCACTAGTTCAACCCCAAAATGACTTTTTCCTATCAATTACTAAATTATTACTAATAAAAAATGAAAAAAATTAGGGGAAAAGCACAGGAAAGTAAAGCTCTATACAACACAATGTCTGCTAAGAGGATTTTAAACCCAATGCCCATATTTGGTAATGCCCAATTTGCCCATATATGAGCATGTTTTGACATAACTTTGTTGACTATCATCGTCTCCATTCCATTTATGGGTAACAGGTCCGATATAGGCCTACATCACTGGCCAGATGGCCAAGAATTGGCGCGGTAGAGCGAGGTCGCATGTCGCCCTGTGGCGTCTTACTAGTTAGTGATCAAAATGTTAACATTGCTAAAAGATTTTTAGGCAAGCTACCGTCCGAATTCTTGAAGCCCAGCAGTTGAGGTGATATGAAACTCTAATGGATTCTAAACTATTCCAGGTGTAGCATGACAGCCCCTAAAGGACCCCTGGTGCTCTGTCGCGTCATTAACATCTGGTTTACGTTTGTTTTCTCCTTGTTTAGACTGGCATCGTGTTTCCACTGTGTGTCAAGTCTGTACTTGGCTTGGAGGAAGCAGGGGAATACTCAACATTCCAGAAGGAGCGCCTGATCTTCCGTCAAACTTCTCTGACAGGCAGGAGAAAGACAATAGAGGGAGAGAGAGACACAGAGAGAAATGCGAGTACACAGTACACTGTGTGCATAGTGTGAGTGTGTGTGTGTGTGTGTGTGTGTGTGTGTGTGAGAGAGAGAGAGAGAGGGAGAGAGAGAGAGAGAGAGAGAGAGAGAGAGAGAGAGAGAGAGAGAGAGAGAGAGAGAGAGAGAGAGAGAGAGAGAGAGGGCTAGTTATTGTATAGAATATAAGCCCCTTTTCGACTGCAGCTTTAGTACCACACTACACAACACTGCACCACTCCACACCAGGGACCACACCACATAATAAAAATATATATTTTCCATTACACAAGTAAGAAACAAATTGACCCAACTGTGATTATAATAGGCCTACAATATAAAGTATGAATGTATTACTATGATAACTAATACACTATAATAGATTATAACAGTGATTATATAACACAAAATAATCTATTATCATGTATTACAACTCTATCCTGGTGGTCTAAATGAAAAGTCAGTGAGTGATCAGTCATTATGAAGTGTTTGACCCTGTTTGGCCTAGCTCAGACCTACTTTGGAATGGAAACTTTTTAGTACCACGTTTAGTCAAGTACGTTTAGTACCACTTTCACAGTAGTGGAAAACCTGGCACAAGTGGGCGGTGTGGAGTGGTGCGGTGTTGGGCCATGTCAGTGGAAAAGGGACTTATAGATAGACAGTTCAGAGTAAAGTTCTTGGAGTTTGGGGAGCGAGGAGGATGTGGGAAACGCCCGTGACAAGCACCAGAAGTAGAGCTATGACATCACTTTGCCAAGTAGTAACGGCTGCAGCCTGCGGGAAGGTGTCTGCGAGTCTGCAGACCTGGCGTCTGCGAGTCTGCAGACCTGTTTGCAGACCCAGCACTGCAGACCCAGGTCAACCTCTCTACTGCTCCCAGTGGCAGCCAGGCGGAGCCGCTCGATTGTCCACGACATTGCAAGCGGCGCGAAGGCAGGCGGGCCTTGGTCCTGCTCTTCGCCCCCGAGCGCCGCAGGCGCGAGTGGCCGCGAAGAGCGGGCCAGGGCCGCGCGGCCGGCGGAGCGCCGCGCGAGTTACGAAGCCGTGGTGAATGCAATCGTTCTATTTATGCCCAGGCCGTAAGGCCTGGGCAAGCCCACGATAAACATCAGCATTGATGGCTGAATGGATAGCGTCGCCGACTTGAGTGCCAGAGATCACTAGATCGAATCTCACCGTCGCCCCACGACGCCCTGTCCAAGTCACTAAGTAGTATGGGGTCTGCAGACCCGGGTCTGCAGACGCGGGTCTGCAGGTCTGCAGACCCGGGTGCGGTGCAGACTTCCCGCAGGCTGCAGCGGTTAGCTTCTCGACTCACACAGCTGGGATAGTCTAGTCACCACCGAGTCAAAGTGGCCAACAAGCCCTGCCACCAAACACACCCTGAGCCCGGCCAAGATCAGCAAGCAACTGGAGGCCATGTTGGATCATAACTTAACATTTCAACACTGGGAGTAATGGTTGAATCAGAGCCCACATGTCCGAAGCGGTTACGCAGTAACATTTGCCCTTTCTATATGTCAATTTAACACACGCCCATTTACCTCTCCGGGTACGTTTCAAACAGCCAACCAGGCTCGTCGGTTCGTTTGAAAGGCAGCGATATGAGCCAATGGGAAACGGGCATTTTGACAGAAGGGGGCGGGAAAAGGGCGAGTGTAGGAAATCTAGGGTGTCGCCGCGGTGGCTCCCATTCGAAGGCGACGGCGGTCGTCTGTTTCGGCTTCTACTCCTTCTAAAAGAAAACCCCACAATATCTGCACAAAAACCTCGCTGCCAGACACGCTATCAGGCCGTCATTTCTTTCGGACTCTTCTCGGACGAGGTTGTAGCTGGAATGGGAACGACGGGGCGTGCCAGGAATTTGAATTAGATCGCTATTAGTTTGGAAGGAAAAGAGTGTAGTCGGGCTAGTAGAGGGGAGCCATTTTGTCCCGACTGTGTGTGTATGTGTGTGTGTGAGTGTGTGTGGGAGAAAAAGAAAGCGTGGAAAAAGAGGAATCACACGGGAGGATATCCTATTGTTTTACCACCTAGCTGTTCTTCTCACGCCCGACCGGGGGAAATCGTGGGATATTTGGGAAATAACGCTACTTTATTGGACACGGTTCTTCTTCTGGCAACGCCATTTAAGCAAAAAAAACTATACCACTACTAATCAACAGATCCACAAAATTCTATCAGTCAACAGACAGACCCACCACGGCCCACCACCAAGCCAAGGGTTGGCTGGAAAAAAGAAGAGAGGAGCTGGCTTTAGGATCTGATTAAACCCCGTGCTAGATTGATCTCCTTTTTCCTTTTCATTTTTTCATTTTTTTTGTCTTGGTGAACACGAGCTGTTTTTTTGTTGTTGTTTTTCCAATGGCGAAGAAGACGTACGACTTGCTGTTCAAGCTGCTTCTGATCGGAGACTCGGGCGTGGGGAAGACGTGCGTGCTGTTCCGCTTCTCTGACGACGCCTTCAACACAACGTTCATCTCCACCATAGGTAAGCAAGCAAGCGTTCACATGAAGCGCGCTGTCGCCTCTTAAAAAAGACCACCAGATCGTCGGGTTGTACTGTTCCGTTTTGGGGCCAGGCAGGCAGCGATAGCTCTGGTCCATGCTAGCGCTGCGCTAAAGGAGTTCTGCTTGTGAGCCCTGGAGCTCACAGCCGGCGGCAGCCCAGGCTGCTCAGTCAGAACTCTTGTCTGTTCCTTGAAAAAAAAATACACGTTCGCTACTCACCAAAACAAAGACGTTTCTGAGATGTTGAAAGCCTACTTTCCTGAGTGGGGACACTCTGAGCCCCCCACCTCACCTCTAAAATACACCTTTTGGCACAGAAAAAGAAAATGTTTCACCGGAAGTTTTAGCTACTCCACAGCGCCCTCTACAGGTCCTGTCAATAGAAAATGCCATTGACCAGATTTTGCCTTCCGGAGGAATATTTTCCTTTCTGGCTAAAAAAAAGTATATTTTAGACGTGAGGTGGGGGCTCGGATTGTTGCCACTAAGGAAAGCAGGCTTTCAACTCCCTAAAGCCGTCTTTGTTTTGGTGAGGAGCGAACCCGTATTTTATATTTTTACCACAGACGAGCGCCTGTGGTAAGATAGCAGCCTTTCCCACGGCGCAAGGGCTCATCCATGACACGGCGTCAAGGAAAACTCCCTTCTACCGCTCTGGACCAGAGCTAGGCCAGCGACACCCTCCTGCGATGGAGCATAGGCGTAAAAAAAGTAGCATTTAGCCTCCCCAGAGGCCTGCTAACGTTATGGAGTTTACATGAATGCTCTGTTTTAGCGTTTTGCTTTTTAGTCCCCGTGTTAACTAGTAGGTGTAGAACAATGTTGGTGGGAATTCGACATGATTTTTGACAGTACTGGCCACAAGTATAACCGGTTAGGTGCTATTGGAATTGGCTGTCATCATCATGGCTGTCAAACCAAAAGTTAAAAAGTGAAGTGTTGGCCGCCCGTCAGTTAGCAGAGGAGGAGGGCCGTGCTAACAGCAGCTAGCAAGTTCAAAGCAAGCTATCTCTGCCCCAATAAACGGTTATAAGAAAGGGCGCTTGTCATTTGGGACTTTTCAACGCACTGCACCTTTCAGAATGGGTTAGCAGGGCGTAGGGCTTTTTGAGTTAGCCCACACACACACACACACACACACACACACACACACACACACACACACACACACACACACACACACACACACACACACACACACACACACACACACACACTCACACACACACTCACAGGAGAGAATGTTGGCTAACGTGTTGGCTATTCCAGCTGTCAAGCTAACGAGCCCAAAGACAAATCATAAACAATTCATCATGGTGGCGTCATTGGCCTTTCCCCTGTCTTTTCCCTATACTGTCTGCGCATGCGTGTCCCAACATCAATTTCGCATGAGTCAAGTGTCAAACTATGTCGGACCCCTGCATGCATGCATGCATGGCCCACATCAAAGCTCACCTTACTGTACGCCCTTTGCTTTAGTTCAGTGAGTAATAACAACGTATACTTGTGTTCTAGGAGCACAACAGCCAGCCCAGCTGTTGTGCATTCTCTTGGCTGTGTGTCACTGTGTCATTGAGTGCAAAATGTGATGTGTGTGTGTGTGTGTGTGTGTGTGTGTGTGTGTGTGTGTGTGTGTGTGTGTGTGTGTGTGTGTGTGTGTGTGTGTGTGTGTGTGTCCAACGTGGTGATGATAATCCCATGCCAGTACTGAGTGGAATGCCATGCTCTGCTCTGCCAGAAATAACTTCCACCAACCTTGAAGTTTGTGGTCATTAAAGAGGCTCAATCCCACTTTCTTTTTTTTTGTTCTTTTTATTATAATTTGAGTCCCAGAGCGTTTTTAGACAATTATTTTTACCCCCTTTTCGCCCCAATTTAGTCGTTATACCAACTGATTCCTCGTCACACCCACACACATCTCTGTGTTGTCACTGCTGTTGTATCCTACTGAGTGAGGAGCCCCCACCGGGAGGACGTACTGTTGTATCCTACTGACTCACCTGCCAGTGAGGAGCCCCCACCGGGAGGACGTACTGTTGTATCCTACTGACTCACCTGCCAGTGAGGAGCCCCCACCAGGAGGACGTACTGTTGTATCCTACTGACTCACCTGCCAGTGAGGAGCCCCCACCAGGAGGACGTAGAGCCTTCGTCCTACTCCTCCCGCCAACACTCCCTGCTGACAGGTGCCGCCCCCTCCCAGCCCGTAGGAATACATGTAATGACCAGTATCACCCTCCCTGTCCGGCTTCCCTCCCCCGAACACGGACCGATTGTGTTCGCACAGACGCCGACATAGCCCGTTGCACCACAGGGGATTCGAACCCACAACCTTCCGTGGTGGTGGGCAGGGACTTTACCACTGCGCAGCCAGCGCCACCCGAGCGCACTTTCACTTTCTTTGAGTTTGCACTGCAGCAGCTGTCTGGTAACAAAAACACAGATAACTGACCTGGCAGTAGCTCTAAGCACAGACAGTGTGCTTAGATAATGGCCACATAATGGCCATTTTTGTTTATAATAACATTCAGGTTGGATTACAGTTGTTGATGTATAGCATCACTTGTACTTTGATCCTGCAAAAGGTCTGCGTCACAAGTTTGAATTTACTGTTTCCTTGTGACTTTAAGTGCCCTGTTTTGCTTTTGCTTTTACTTTGTCTTGGATCAAGATGTTTTGAAATGTTTCACAAAAGAAGGCTTGACTTAGATCTGGATATTCTGCCCTGTTGACTGTAGAACTCTGTTGGTGTACTGAGAACCACAGCCATGTTAAAAGACAACTCCGCCCTAAATCACTTCCAGGCTCATTTTCCTGCTTATATTGATCCCAAATGACTGTCCATGGGGTCTATTAGGCAGAAGTTTCCCCAGCAGAACCCAGCAGCCCTCATAGCATAGAGTGGAGCCTATCGCTTTTACACTATTTGTTGTGTTCAAAATTGGAGACTGGACAACAGGGACATTTCTGCCTAATAGACCCCATGGACAGTCTTTTGGGATCAATATAAGTAGTAGGAAAAGGAGCCTAGAAGTGATTTAGGGCGGAGTTGTCCTTTAACGGCTTAAGCCCCACATACTTCAGTTGACTTGTGCGGGGGTCTATTTGGTTTGTGTTGTGATCTTGTAGATCTGCTATTTTCACCAAATATTTGCCTGTTATGGCATGCCCAGTATAGGGACGCTAGGGTTCACATGGTTAATTGCATACCCTTTAGGTATGTGTGAGTGTATGAGTTTTACTGTGATGACAGTTAGGGGCCAGAGGAGCTGGGTTAAAAGTGACAACAGGAGGTCAGACAGACAAGTT
The DNA here is from genome assembly GCF_963921795.1 of Nannobrachium achirus. Lineage (NCBI taxonomy): Eukaryota > Metazoa > Chordata > Actinopteri > Myctophiformes > Myctophidae > Nannobrachium > Nannobrachium achirus. The sequence continues at coordinate 59,850,717 of NC_137823.1, forward strand.
CTTCAGCCCTCAGACCATTTCATTTTGCAACCTTTGGAAACTGGACTTTTCATTGCCCATTAAACCTTTGAGTCAGCAGCCACACATTGTTTTCCACCCACCTTCAAGGAATGTTCAACTCAATTTAGACTTTTCCCAAACTGAAACTTCAGATTGATTGCCCTGATTATTTTTTCCTGGCTAAAGCCGGGCTGGATTGAATCGATCTTTTAGATTTTCCTTCCTTAGAGGTTATTTCGTGGTACTTGACAATGTTCAATCATGGAGTTTCACTTGAAACCGTAGTCAGTGTTTGCTTCACTTGGTACTGATGCAACGCCACAGAGACGATATTACTTCTACCACTATGGCAAATGGGATATTTGTTTGGCAAAGAAAACTTAACTCAAATTAAGCTGAAGTCTCGTCAAACCTTAATGAACTGTACAGTCAATGTAATGTATAGCAAGCAACTATGTTCACCTTGAAGTATTACAATTAGGAACAGATTCAGAATAGGAAAGAATGGCTGATGGAATGTTTCCACAAAAAGCCAAAGAATCTCCAGATTGTCCACAAAACACTACTGCAAAAACTGCTCACCGTTTTTATTTTTTTGTGTATTGTTTCTGTCTTTCCCACTGAAAACCATGACCTTTTACTGCATCCCTTTTTTATTAAGCTAAACATGCATGCTGGTTAAGTTTCTGTTGTGTGAAAAAAAATCAAGTCACAGTTTGGCACCTCTCTCTGTGGCATTTCTTTATGGCTAGTGTACTGCACCTGAGACTAGCTCAGGTACATACAGAGTGTACGTGTAACCATATTATGAACCCTAGTGTCCCTGTTCTGGGGCGAACATCCTGCATAAATATCAGATCTACATGCTCACAACACATTGTGTTGCTACACGTTGAGCCGTGCTTGTGATGAACAAGTTTCAGTTAAGAGATTTGGTGTTGAGGGAAAAAAGGAGAGGACCCAGTGGAGTAGGGTCTTGGGGTCAACTAAGTATAGGGTTTAAGTGTGACGGTGCAAGTTAGCCAAAGAAGATCATCTCAGAAGTATTGCAGGACAGCCAGCAAATAGCAAACACAGAGGTTAAACTGCAACCTGTATTTTTGTTGCATAATGGCAAGTGGATCCAAAGACTTTATTTGCCATTTGTCATTTTACGGGAAATTATATGACATGTTGTTTACAGAACCAAATACTGAAGGCAATACCAAAATAGTTTTGGGAAAAGCAGAGCCGGGAAACGCAGACAATCATGACATAGATTAATTGGTGTGAGTGAGAAACAACAGTGCGTGGGCGCATCCCCTTCATGCAAGTTCATGCCACACTCATACTTGTGGAGACAGAGATGCACAGCTGCTTGTCAAAATGAACCATACCGGAAACTCCCCTCACTGATACCCCCGGCCCCCCTTCACTGATACCCCGGCCCCCCTTCAATCTTCTCTCTTTCCTTCTCTTTCTGGCGTTTCCCTTCCGATGTACCTGGGGAGTCTGCACAGCAGAGCACTGAAAGAGGCACGCTCTTGTGTCCACGTTCGGAAATCCGTTCCCACATATGTTGTTTTAACTTTGCATGGAAAGTGCTGGTAACTTAATTTCACTGAGGAATTCCTACTTGAGGATCCATGGTCCATCAGGGATAAATGGAATGTTTGCCACAGCTGTCTTGGACGAATAGTGCTGGTAATTTGGATCTAAAGGGCTTTGCACACAGGCCAGTTGCGTTTATTCCGTTTGCTGCATGATTTAAAACGAATTGGATTTGGTGTGCAATGCTGTGCGGAAATCAGCACTGCGGATCTGAAATGCAGTCATAAAAGGAGTCAATGAGTTTTTCCCGCATGCAAAAAGACACAAATCGAACTGGTTTCGATCGGGGGAAAAAACGCACTGCCGCAGCCACTTGTCGGAGTTGTCGCATGGCAAATTCGGAGCAGGTGTGCATGCGGTCATAGAGAATCATTGGTTTCTTAAAAAAAACAATGAAATTGTCTGTTTTTCCGTGCGAAAAATCGCGCCTGTCTGCAAAGCCCTTTACAGGAGGACACCCATTTTCCAGTTTACAATTCGTACAGCTCATCACCATAAATGTGTCACTCATAAAATGAATAGCAGCATACTGTATATTGATGAAAAAGAGATGTTTGTTTGTAGTCGCACTGATTCCATATTCTTTCCCTGCAGTAGTGTATTACATTACATTACATATTGGCCCTATACACACTGAGTTTCAAGTCCATTTCTTTGTACTGAAAAGTTTGTTTTGGAGCATTGAACAATAATACGATTCTGGTTCTTTATTAATCACTTCTGGGTCGTAATTTTCCCCAAATGTTCTTCTATTTTCTGTGTTGTGACTTGTGAGCGTTTAGATCATCTATTTTAGCTATTGACATTAACAATTACAACAATGTACATAGATATTGAGCAACCTCTTTATTCCCCTCTAGAGAGACATTCTTACTGTGGACTCTGGAGGAGGAATTGAGTTGCTACTTTTCTTTTGTCACTCACTTTGTTTTCCAATGTATTCCACATAGAGGTCTCCAACACGCTATTGTAATGTGCTTCATCACATGAGTATCTGATACCAGATTTTATTGCACAGCCCACACTTTATTGAGGTGATGTGAAACAGTGACAAATACAGGTTAAATCTGTGTCCCATGGGCCCCCCCCCCCCCCTCCCTGTTTCTCCCTCCCTCCCTCCCTCCCTCTCTCAGGGGTGTGTGTGTAGAACACAGTGAGTCACACTTTGGCAGCAAGTTTCTTCATTATTCCGTGGCCCTGCCCCACCTAGAAGTTAGAACACAGCTGTTTTTCAGACTTTTACAAGCCAACCTCGCCGAGTCTGAACACAATCACTGACTGGACAATTTCAACAGACGGCTCACGAGTTAGGAAGAGACCCAAGTCCAAGACCGCTGTTTATCTTGAACAATGACAGTTTGTTATTATTCAATTATCCCTTGAAATTGTCCGTTTGTTACATTCAGGGTTCCCACGGTCATGAAATTCCTGGAAATATTTTGAAATTAGATTTTTTTTTTCAGTACTGGAAAAGTTTTGGAATTGATCAAGGGTCCTGGAAGGTCCTGGAAAAAATAACTAGTGTTATACAAAATTCCTCAACTCTATTCAAATATGATTATTTCGGGGGTCACGGGCCTGAAAAGGTTGAGCCACTGGCATACACTACCTGTCTTTGGGCATTGCGCATAGGAGTAAGCGACTCGTTATTGAGCCGAATTATTGTTATATAGTCCTGGAAATCGGGTAAAATATTCTGGAAAAGTTTTGGAAATTAATTGGTAAAGATGTGTGGGAACCCTGTACATTAGGCCCTGAGAAGACTTCAGAATCAGATTGCATCACGATAATGGAATCTTTCAACTTAGTTTTCTTAAAGGTTATGTGTAAAATGTAGGTAGGTGATGTGGGCATTTAGAAAGAGCTAAATGTTTTCAATGAGGCGGATTCTTATGAGTATAAAATCATGGCAGAATTAAATTAAAGCAGAATTCCGGACTTGCCGTCTTGCTACGTTAATCTGTACTCTTTAAAAAAAAAGAATGGCAGCTCTGACGGCGAGCAGTGGGATTTTATGGTTAAACGCTTATTTGTATCGCTCGACAATTCTCTTTTCCTTTTTTTTCCTTACATCTGAACTGCCACTAAATCCCATCCACCTCCGATCCGCGCTAACTCGCTAGAAACTGACTCCTTTTGGGACGCCTGTTGGCCTTGCCTGACAGCACGTCACAGGTTCGAGTCCCAATCCCGAAAAGATAATAAAAGCACTTGTCTGGAATATGCGATTTTCCCTGCGTCAAAAAATGTAGCCCTATTAACCTGTACAGCGCAATAAAGTGTGCACAAAATGATAATCAATTTGGGCCAGCCGTTATAGGTATTACACTGTGATTGTGATTTAATTCTGACAAGGCTTTTTACAAAGAGGTTACGAGCTGTAAAAATGAAACTGCAGCTCCAGTTTCTGCAAATCGCTTGTAAACTTGATGACACAGAAACACATGCCCCGGTCTCACTTGATTCTTAACTTCTGCTGTCAAGCCTGGGGACACGGTGGTGGTGCAGGCGGTAGCACTGTTGCCGCACAGCTAGAAGGTCCTGGGTTCGATTCCAGCTGGGGACGCTGTGGGCGTGTTCTCTCCTCCGCATGGCCATACCCTAGGTAGGAAAGGGCCTTTCTGTGTGGAGTTTGCATGTTCTCCCTGTGTCTCCTAGGGTAGGTACCCTCACAAAAAACATGCAGTAATCCTGGTCTTTAATACTCCCTCCCCCTGGCTAGCCGGGGAAACTCCGCCCTATCAGGTGAAAAGAAGCGACTTTGACTCCTCATGCATTGAGTGGGAAAAAAATGGGTTACAAAAATCTTGGGGTAAAAAAAAAAGAAAAAGAGGAAAAAGCCTGGATATTAAAACTTGTGTCCGCTTATGTTTATCACCACTGTCAATCAATACGATTTGAAATGTGAGTTCATGCCTTTAGTTACAGAGGAAGGGAGCCTGTGATCTTTTTAATAGTCTTAAAAGAATATCCTATGGAAGTGATAATGTTTTACAATTCTTCATTGTCTAAACAAGTTTTGGTCTCACATTGGTGCATGGCAGCAGAATTAGTCATCTCATCCCGGTTTGTTCATTGACAGCTGCAATCGTGTTACTATTGCTGCACGTTGCAGCCGAATGTATCCTTCGTCGTACGACGGGGTCGTGCACCCGAAAATGGCAGATCTACAAGCTCACAACACGTCGCAAGCTTGTAGCTCTGCTATTTTTGATACGCGACCCACTTTACGGTAAAGTATACTGTAACTCAAGTTTAAAGGACTGGGGAGATGTTTTCACATTATTACTTTTCTAGAGCGAAAATATTGTCAATCGCTGATTTTTGGGCCGACGATGGCCGATAGGAACATTTTGGCATATCGCCCAACCATAGAGTAAATCCTTTTTTGTGAATATTATGTTCAGATTGTTCACTGGCACTAATACAAAATTGCAACTTAATTTTGCATTAGTCAAAACCTTGCCCATGTACTTTACTTGGCCTTTAGGTCAGGGGTTTTCAAAGTGGGTGACCAATTCTGAATGAATGAATGATTTTATCTGGAGAGCCGAATTGTCATGTGAAGCTTGACCAATCCTCAAAGTATGGTCTCATTGGACATTTTTAATCATCCAATCATCAGACCGGGACGGACGTTACACACACATTCTGGATGTACGGGACAGATAAAACCTGTTCATTCTGGACTGGAATGACCATATATGGACATGAACGGGACACACAAAACCACTCCTTGGAAGCGGCTTTCACCGCTTCAAAAAGTTATTTACAGGGGTGCTCTGAGTCAAAGAAGTTTGAAAACCCCTGCTTTAGGTTGACCCAACCACTCTTATGTCGTGGAGACAGTAATTGTGAAGGAACATGCTGGTCATTGCTGCGTGCTGATAGGATAGGCATCATGATGACACTGCAGAATCAGGAAGAGATAATGCCATTGTCTCCCTGATGGAAACACTTGTCACTCACTTTCCATTTGCCCCTCTCTGTCCCTGAATGTGTGTCACTGCCTGCTCTTCAATCCACATCGCACTTTCTCTCTCCTTATCTTCTCTCTGGGTCTCTCTTTCCTCTGGGACTTGGTCTTCACCTCTTCCTTATTCGCTTGGTACCACTCTAAAGCAGGGGTCTTCAACGTTTTCAGGCCAAGGACCCCTTAGTTGAGAGAGAGATGAAGCAGGGACCTCCACAACATGTTCATAGATTCCACATAGTTTCATTGTTTGACAGCACAATCATCAGTGTATTTTGGATTCATGTCAATTTGTGTTTTCAGATATTTAACCACTTGAACCGTCAATACTTAGTAAACTTGACCTTTCACTCTGTACTTAGTCTGCTCTTTTTCTCCTCTACACCAAAGCTCTTTGCCGAAAATAGCAGATCTACAAGCTTGTTGTGAGCTTGTAGATCTGCTATTTTTGGCTAAAGTTCTCAGAATAAGGACACTAGGGTTCAAGTTGTTAAAATGAAAAAGGAGAAAAGAAGGTTTCTATCACTCAAAGATTTGGAGGACCCTGGACCCCCTGTAGTAACTCTGAGGACCCCCTAGGGGTCTCGGACCCCCTGTTGAAGACACAGTTCCATGTACTGTATGTATCAGTTGGAGAGCAGATGCACTCTGACACCAATGTTGAATGAGGCTATAAAGCTGATTCTGTTTTTTTGTTGTTTTTGTTTTACAGGAATAGACTTCAAGATCAAAACCGTTGAATTGCAGGGAAAGAAGATCAAATTACAGATATGGTGAGTCAACGATTGTTCTGAGGCGTGGCTTTACATTGTTTTGTGTACAATTCATATCTGAGTCGTTAAAGTATGAGTGGCATGTGCAACACAATGAACTATCATTGAGAAGAAGAAGAAATACATATCGTCATAGTGTTAACTCATTCGCTGCATTTAAAAAATATATCTTTGAAGTTCCAGGATGCCACACGTCTCCATAGACTTCAGTGTAATTCATAGTGCACGGATCATGCACGCCCATGCCTAGATCATGCACCACGTGTGTGCACGCTGTTCACAGCTTTCAAACTTAAAAAAATCCCCTTGGAAATCCGTTCAGACATTCATGATCTAGCAGCCATTATGTTTTCATCAAATGTAAACAAACATGGCTGCCATGTTTGAAAGATGAGGTTGGTATGGGGGTAAAACATGCAATTTCACGATCGCGATCATGCCTGGTAGATTGAAGGAGGTCCAAAATGTTTTTGCAAAAACGGACCAAAACTCTGGCATGGCATCCTGGACATGTGGGATAACTCGGGGAAACTTGTGGTAAAGCAGTCAATGAGTTTTAATATCGATCCTTTCATTTCGATGGCGCCAATATGGGCTTTTAAAACATTTCTATAATACATGCAATCGATGTGTTGATGTGACCTGTTTTACATGTATTTAAATCTTTAAGTACAACTGGATTGGTTCCAAATTTAGCATCGGACGTAAGGATTTCGAGCATTTGATGACCAGAAACTATCGATGCATGCATCTATAAAATCATGTACAAAATAGAATCAGTATTGTGTGGTGTTGAAGTGAAAGACAATCGTATACAATAGGTTAGCCAGGGGTTTTCAAAGTGGGTGACGGGGCACCCTGGGGTGCCGCGACGGCAGTCCAGGGGTGCCGCGAGATAATTTGATTATATTTGAAATTTATTTGGACATTTAAAAATATATTTAGTATCATTTTAAGCTTGAAGTACAAAGTTACTTTCAGTCAGTTCTAACCAAAATGGCTATTATCTTGCTTTCCTCGCAACATAATCGCTAAAATATGCTATAAATATAAGGTGCTGGGAGTGAAAATTAGGAATATAATGTAGGGGTGCCTCGGATGAAACATAGTAGTCTCATAGTAGTCTCTCAAGAACAGACTAACTGAGCTCCAGTTAAGTGAAAAGGACCTTTTCTTTAACGATGGCTGGCCAGATTGCTGACATAGAAACATAGGGTTTTTCAAAAAACCTTAGAAGGATTCAAAAGACACTTATAGAATCGGGTCAAAATTCAAATTTTCACAATCAATTCAAAAATAGCAGATCTACAAGCTCGAAAGCATAAAATAATGATACACAATTATGTGTACCCGTTCTGAATGGGTTAAGCTATTCCGAAGATATTCGTGAATAGACGTGTTTTGTGTAAGGACGTTTTAAGAAAATGTGTTTATTTAGTGTGTTTGTCTGATGTTTGGTCCACAGACATGAACATAACACTCCCAACGGCATATTAATACCCAGGTCTACTTGTAAGCCGGGTGACTGATGCAGTCTGGGTGCTCAGTTTGAACCAATCATATAATGCACCATTGCACCCAGCGTGTATTCCACTATAATAATGCTTATTTTAGGCTCCCATCGTATGACGTGTCGCACATCTGAAATAGCGGATATACAAGCTCACGATGCGTCACATTGGCGCCACATTGTGAGCTTGTACGTTGGGTATTTTTGGCAGGCGACTCCCGTTGTACAATGAAGTATAAGTCAGGCTTTAGGGGAACAATAAAAGCATGTCCAGCAAGAAAAAGACGACTAATTTAATTTACTTTGCCCTATATTTCCTATAGCTGTTTTAGTAATTCCTGGACTCACTTTTACTTTGAAATGTCACTGGCAGCTATGGATGTGCGCGGCGATTAATTTCACTGACATTTAAAACGTTTTTATTGAAAACCTTTATTTGATTATTCTCAATTTAAGGGAACGCCCTGACCCATAAAATAGCCAATACTTTGATAAGGCGTATTTTGATAAGGCTGATAAGGCCAAATCTTGGGAAAACAATAGAGTGCATAAAATGAAATCCATTTTTAATAATATGTATTATAATCAAGTAACAGAATCTGATTTTAAATGTGGTTTTAGGAAAGTGGGTCAGATTAATTGGGTGCATAGTGTATAGGAAAGTAGGTCAAATGATTTGAGTGCATAATGTATGGCAGATATTGAATGGCAGCACATTTCCTTTATAAACTTGAACTGCTTGTGGCTGTCCTACAGATTCTTTCATTTCAGATAAACGTTTAGTTATTTCAACAGGTAATTGCATTAAATGATAGGCTACATCAGGGGAATTCAACTAGATTTAGACATAGGGCCATAATTGGCCCCTCACACATTAGAACAGGGGTCTTCAATATGTTCAGGTCAAGGACCCCTTAGTTGAGAGAGAGAGAGATGAAGCAGGGACCCCCACAACCTTTTCATAGATTCCATATAGTTTCATCGTTTGACAGCGCAATCATCAGTGTATTTTGGATTCATGTCAATTTGTGGTTTCCGATATTTAACCACTTGAACCGTCAATACTTAATAAACTTGATCTTTCACTCTGTACTTAGTCTGCTCTTTTACCCCTCTACACCAAACCTCTTTGCCGACAATAGCAGATCTACAAGCTCACAAGGCCTCGCAGTGCGAGCAGATCTACAAGCTCACAAGCTAGTAGATCTGCTATTTTTGGCTAAAGTTCTCCGAATATGGACCCACATAGGGTTCAAGTGGTGAATATAAAAATCATCAGTAACCACAACCAAGGACGGGTGTTTTTGATGAATCTATCATGGTAATAATGGAGTTTGACGTTTAAATGGGGTTATAAAGGAAGGAGGCGTGTCTGATCAAATGAATTATACTGAATCAAGCAACTTAAAATTCAAAGCGGTGGTGCTCTACGAAAGCCTGAGTAGACGTTAAAGTAGTCTAACCTAACGCAGACATTCTATGCCCCCGGCAGATCTCACCGGGTCCTCCGGCATCTCGGAATGGACGCGGAGGGGGACATGACTACTGCTGCCGTCCGCTTTGAGTAAATGAAGCGGTGGAAAACGAGTGATAAATCATATCGATTTTATAATTATAATGGATAAGCCTAAACAAACCAGTTCACATGAACAATACTGATGTAAAATAAGATATCTGAACGGCTACATATATTTTATATACAATTAAAATGTCGTGAGCCACAGTTACGGGGCGCTAACCCAGGCATTTTATCTTTGAAAATGCATGGAACGTTAAAATGACCCCTAATATGTATGAAAGTGAAATATTCCTTTAAACGTTAGTTGAATAACCTAAGCTCACGTTGTTAGTGGCACCTTCAGCAGTGTTGTGGGTTCCACACAGATTGGTGGGTTTCAGTTTGTTTTGAGTGCACAACAAACACACAGAGCCTTGTATAGAGTCTAAACTCATCTAAACCATACAAAAGTCCTGTACATTACAACCTACAGAGGCCATAAAAAGCACAGTCCCTACCTTGAGCTGTGGTTGCACTTGATAATTCAATGTCATGTTGAAATATGCTCATATGACTACACTTGGATAGCAACACTTCTGTTTTATTCAGTGTCCACCTTTTAGTTCGTACTCCCCATCTCCTCTCATTGCGCATTATGACTGGACTGCATCCAGATGAGATGGAATTCCATCACAATGTGAGCATGGCAGCCCACACAGGGATGTGGCCTGGCTCTCCACATCACCATTCCACTGAAATGCAAAGCCGGGGGGGGGGGGGGGGGGGGGGGGCCCGCTGGCCTACTGGTCCAGGCGCATACCACTTAGGCATTGCCACATAGGCGGCGCCGGCGACGCGCCCTGTTCGATTCCCGATCCGGACGACCTTAGTTAGAGATGCGCTGTTTGATCGGTGAGTGATCGCATATTTGATCGGTGTCGGCTTTCGGCTTTGCCGATCTACAAGCTAGATCAGCTATTTTCACAATATTTCTCTGTGGGACTGAATGTAACCTCAGCTTCAACTCCTACGAGTTGAATTGGATACTAAAGGAGCTCAGCCTGCAATCTCCTAATGTTTATACTTAACATACAATGTCAATGTTTTGTAAGAAGAATCATTAAATATATAAATGCTTCCACAGTTACACAATAAATAGAAGAATTTATGGATTTGACACTGTGATCGGGAATATGGGTATCAGCAGATACTGATTCCAGTTGATCGGTATCGGCCCCAAAAATCGCAATCGGAGCATCTCTAAAAGAAGTTTGAAATTATTCTTCGTACAAGTATAGTAGTTCAGGGTTCCCACGGTCATGAAATTCCTGGAAATATTTTGAAATTAGAAAAATATTTTTCCAGTACTGGGAAAGATCAAGGGTCCTGGAAGGTCCTGGAAAAAATAGCTGTGCATTGTCTTTGGTTATTGATTTTGTTAATACCTCTGAAATGACAAATTTAACATGGGCCAAATTGTCAAATATTAGAGGCAGAAATTGTGAAAATAGCAGATCTACATGCTCACAAGGCCTCGCAACGCGAGGCGTTGTGAGCATGTAGATTGTCTATTTTCACAATAGAACCGTGTTATACAAAATTCCTCAACTCGTAGTGCTCATCAGCGTCCCCAGTTAAAACAATGATTATTTCGGGGGTCATGGCCTGAAAAGGTTGAGAACCACTGGCATACACTACCTGTCTTTGGGCATTGCGCGTAGGAGTAAGCGACTTGTTAATGAGCTGAATTATTGTTATAATATAGTCCTTACATATTCTGGAAAAGTTTTGGAAATTAATTGGTAAAAATGGGTGGGAACCATGGTAGTTGTCCTCATGCTCTGTGTTTGGTTGTGTTTGTGTGCAGGGACACAGCGGGCCAGGAGAGGTTCCATACCATCACCACCTCCTACTACAGAGGAGCCATGGGCATCATGCTGGTCTACGACATCACCAACGGCAAGAGCTTTGAAAACATCAGCAAATGGCTGCGCAACATCGACGAGGTGAGGGTCGGAACCACTTTAACCCCGCCTTCCCATAGGTGTGCATTTTAAAGTGATTATACAGTAGGTGGGGGTAAAAGATGTATACGTAATAGTAAGACGCCTCGGGGCATGCAACGTCGCCCTAAAGATGGCCAATTGTCGGCCTTCTGGCCAGTGATGTATATCGGACCAGTTACCCATATATGGAGACCCATGTACTGCATATGGAGATCCCAAACATGCTTACTCAGTTATTTGTTATGTGAAAGTCCTATGATGTCTATGACATCTGACCCTTTTATGCCCATACATGGAGATCCCCATCTGTAGAACCAGCCGTTAGTGTGGTAAGTGGCCGATGTGGCCTCCATATATGGGCATTCCTATATGAAGTCCTGTTAGATATGGGCTTAAAGGCTCTTTTCCACCGGCAGCGATAACGATGACGATAACGATTTAAAAAAGTGGGTTTTCAATTGAAGTGGATCGGCAGCATCCATCCAACACCGATAAAGACAACGATAGCCGACAACTACATCGTTAGGATCAACAACGATGTGGTTAAGATCACAGTGATATGGAACTGGGTCTCTGACAAACAGCTCGCGATGCGCTCTGCGCGAGCGGCTGTTAATTGGCGCCTCTTCACATTGATGTCCGATAACTTTATCGGACATCAATGTGAAGGCATAATTATCGCTGTGATATTTTATGGCTATCGTCATCGTTATCGCTGCCGGTGGAAAAGGGCCTTAATATTGATGACATCAGGGAACACCATATGGACATAAAAGGGATTCTGTTAGTGTGACATCACAGTGAAGCCAGAGCGGCAAACCCATTCTGTTAAGAGTGGTTCCCCTGACATCACAGTGACGTCAGAGCATAATGTCAGAGCGACAAACCCATAGAACCACAGTGTCAGGAGTTCTAGACAGAGATACATACATACATACGGACAAGCTGTGACCGTTCAGAACTGTACTAAATTGCGACTTGCGGTCCCAATCATATACTGTGTACACACTATGTATATTATTTTGTTATACATATCTTTATCAAGCTCAATGAGTTGCAGTGCGATGCGTTGTGAACTTGTAGATTGGCTATTTACAAAATAATTTAGAACATTTTAGTGCTTCAATGGTTAAACGCATGCATCTTCTACCCCCTTTTTCTTTCTCTGTGGGACGTGGCCCTGCAACCTCACTGCCAGTGAAGTACAATGCCAAGATGACCGGGTTGCTTTATAGAGGCAGATTTAACTTAATAGTATGACGAGAAGTGGGAAACCTTCACTCATTAGATTTACGAAGACCCTAGTTTTGACCATTAGTGCAAGCAAATTAAACAGACACTTTTAACGCGTCTTCTTGTTGTCATGTCCAATGGCTACTTGGGCAAAGGAGGAAATGAATAGTTTTGCCCGAAACTGTCTTCTTTTTTTCGTCTTAAGCTTAGGATGCAGGTAGTACAGGGTTCCCACGGTCATGAAATTCCTGGAAATATTTTGAAATTAGAAAAATATTTTTCCAGTCCTGGAAAAGTTTTGGAATTTATCAATGGTCCTGGAAGGTCCTGGAAAAATAGCTATTTATTGTCTTTGGTTATTGATTTTGTTAATACCTCTGAAATGACAAATTAAACATGGGCCAAATTGTCAAATATTAGAGGCAGAAATTGTGACACAATAGAACAGTGTTATACAAAGTTCCTCAACTCTTAGTGCTCGTCAGGGTGCCGGGTCCCCAGTTAAAACATGATTATTTCTGGGGTCACGGCCTGAAAAGGTTGAGAACCACTGGCATACACTACCTGTCTTTGGGCATTGCACATAGGATTAAGCGACCTGTTATTGAGCTGAATTATTGTTATATAGTCCTGGAAATTGGGTTAAATATTCTGGAAAAGTTTTGGAAATTAATTGGTAAAAATGTGTGGGAACCCTCGTAGTTCCCTGCCTGACTGCATCATCCTATCTATCTACATTAGTCATGGATTAATCTCATTAGTGTGCCCTGCTACTCTGGACCATGCACATTAAACCCTCCCCAATTTGTGCCTCACGCTAAACTACAGCAGGGATCTTCTAACATTTTCAGGCCAAGGACCCCTTAGTTGAGAGAGAGATGAAGCAGGGACCCCCACAACCTTTTCATAGATTCCATATAGTTTCATTGTTTGACAGCAAAATCATCAGTGTATTTTGGATTCATGTCAATTTGTGTTTTCAGATATTTAACCACTTGAACAGTCAATACTTAATAAAGTTGACATTTCACTCTGTACTTGTTCTGCTCTTTTCCCTCTCTACATAAACCTCTTTGACGAAAATAGCTGATCTACAAGCTCACAAACCTCTTTGACGAAAATAGCTGATCTACAAGCTCACAACGCCTCGAAGCGTGAGGCGTTGTGAGCTTGTCGATCTGCTATTTTTGGCTAAAGTTCTCAGAATATGGACGCTAGGGTTCAAGTGGTTAATATAAAAAAGGAGAAAAAAAAAGTTTCTATCACACAAAGATTTGGAGGACCCCCTGTAGTAACTCTGAGGACCTCCAAGGGGTCCCGGACCCCCTGTTGAAGACCCTTGAACTACAGTATGTGATGTGTTTATTTCCTGAGGACTCTTTCCTTCATCCTTCATTATCTTTGAAGAGAGTTAAGCTGTCTTTGCTTTGGGATGATGAGGGCCCATAATTGTTCATACTGTATTTGAATTGTCAGTTCAATCTCTGCCTGAAGGCCATGTTTTGACAATTTTACCACCAATGATGTAAAACGAAATCCAGTGTTCTTGTCAATTTGACCAAAGGTAGGCTCTTCTGTTAGACATAAACGTAAAGGGCTGTTTAACCATAAGCACTTGTTGATCCTGCCCTTAATCTCACTCAACAGTCTAAATCAGTGGTTCTCAAAGTGGATTCCAGGGACTCTGTGGGTTCCTCTATGGGGGTCTAAATTGACCCATACAAATCTGTAACTCTGACAGTGTACAAATCCATTTGTACATTGTCAGAGTTAAGGGGAGACCATGAAATGTAAAAGTTTGAGAAACACTAAATCATCTCACGCTATCTCTCGCTATTTGTTACGTTGAATTGACCAACTCACCGATGCATCAGATGCACACTCGTTCAGTATAGCTTCGTATAAAGCTCAGTGAAATGTTATTCTTTCTTTGTTCTCCATTCCCCCACGATCCCTCACAACACTATCAGAGTTGTATACAAGCAGCATAGCAGCACAACAATGAGGAAGTTACGCAACTTATCACTTAAAATTGTTGTGGCATGCGCCTCAGACATGGCTGGAATTGGCAACTAGTTTCATGCGGATCTCTACTATATTCATTGTCGTTCAGTCATTGTTTATTGTTTTTTTTTGCACATCAACAATACATTGTAGCATATTTCATGAAACGTGCCATATAGGGTAAAGGGGAAACAACATTTACTCATTGGAATTGTGACAGGTTCTGCTTTCGAGGAATGCAGCCAACCGGGCTGACTAGCTCGTCAATCCAGAGTAGTGATACTGTATGTGCGAATGTGGAGCAGGTGCTTCTTCTGAATTACATTTGAGTCAGTAGACTTCATTATGTCTCAGATGATCAGTTCCATTGTATACATTTAGAGGCTACAAACAGCATATCTGGGATGGGTTGTAACCACCATGGGCAAGACCAAGCCTGTTCAGTCTTTAAATGGAAGGACTGGAATTTAGCAGAAGTAACGCCCAAAGGATGTTACGTTATGAGGCTTTACAGAGCTAGGTTGTAACCATGGGAGAAATGACATCAGAATAAAATATGTGCCATCGGTAGTGCTGGGCGATGAATCGAAAATGGATCTCGATTCAGACTCCTATGCAATCTCATTAAAAATGAGATTGCATTACGGCGATTCTATGACATCATGACAATGTGGAAGGGAAATAAAAACCTTTGAACAACAGTCTGCACACTGCGTTTGAGTGACACTCGCCGTCTCCCCTTCTTTCTTTCTCTCTCCCTCCCTCCCTATCACCACACACACACACACACACACACACACACACACACACACACACACACACACACACACACACACACACGCGCACGCAGTCTCCCCTCTCTCTCCCCCTCTCTGACTTCCACACACTTTATTTTTTATAAAACCAGATGGACCCTTATTTGGTTTCATTTTATGCTCTCATAAAATCGTGAGAGAATCGTGATCTAGATTCTTGTGGAAGAAAATCGACGTTCTCATTTTAGCAAGAATCGCCCAGCACTAGCTATCAGTAACGTGTGACAGATGCTAAGGCACAACACGACACACACGTGCATTAATTAAAATAAACTGCAAAGTTGAGATTAAATTGTAATAGTTTGTTGTGTTGGCCGCTGGAGATTAATGTAGAATATGTAAAAATATCATTTGGTGACACATTACCAATGTGGACAGGGAGAGCATAGTGCTAATCTGAGGGCAAAGAGGGGGGGGTGGCAGACAACACAAGAATCAGACTGGAATCAAACTGGGGAGTGGGGACACTCACATACTTTACTTTACTTTATTTGTTTATTTAGACAGGACAGTACCAGTTCATGAACACAGAGACATTGACATATTGCATAAGAATACATACATATGATCTCATTGGAAACCAGCCGGAGTTAGCTAAGTCTGATTTTCATCCGTTGTCCTCGGGACATAAAACAAGAACAAAGAAAAACATACAGCAGTTATGTGGTCAATGTGCTATAGTGTTATCTGCTTGCTATAGTGTTATCTGCAAGGGGCAATTCTCGCTATTTCTAGTGTCATTATTTCGACTTGGGGTTAGGTTTAGGTATAGTTTTATTGAGGTTTGGGTTAGGTTTAGGCATAGTGGTTAACATTCACCAGGTTAGCATTCACCAGCGTTGGCAGGTTAGCATTTCACCAGGTTAACATTCACCCGCGTCGAGCAAATGTTATGTTGAAATATCGACTGCTAGAGCCCCCCATTACCAACCTTTTCTTTATAGTATGGACACGTGCATACTCAGTGATTGACTGGCATTATTTTCCGATAACCGCACGCCTTTGCTGTATCATCGATCTGAATTCTTTGCATACTAAGTGTGTGTGTGTGTGTGTGTGTGTGTGTGTGTGTGTGTGTGTGTGTGTGTGTGTGTGTGTGTGTGTGTGTGTGTGTGTGTGTGTGTGTGTGTGTGTGTGTGTGTGTGTGTGTGTGTGTGTGTGTGTGTGTGTGTGTGTGTGTGTGTGTGTGTGTGAGAAAGATGGCTATTGTCATCTGACTGACTCAGTTGGTAGTCATTACCCTGGCTTCTCTCATGTGCTGGAGTAATAATGTTTATTCCAAGATTAATGAAGATGTTTCTGGCCCAGACTTTCTATGTTAAAGGGATATTCATATTTCACTTTCAAAAACAACTTTTTGTAATTTTATCATCTAATTAGGCTTTTATGAACACCCTGAACAGTTTTTAATTAGCTTGATTGAATATTTAGATATTTGATGTAAATGTTACCAGGCCCTCCAGGCCCAGGGCCTCTCCCCACACACACCCATTGTAACTTCAAACTTCATTTTAACCATGATAGATTCATTAAAAACACACATTATTTTTTCTGGTGACTCATACTACCCGCCTAATACATGAGCAGGCCGTGTTTTTTCGATAACTTTTTTCATTTATTTTTAATATTTTTTTTGTATTTAATTTTTTCCATTTTCCCAAATAATTGTACTGTATTGTTACAATGACAAATAAACTCTAATCTAATCTAATCTAATCTACCACTGCTCCCTGTTGAAAGTGGAATATCCCTTTAACTCATTGAGTGCCAGCCTATCACCACTAGAGGGCGCCCAGTGACCAGAGAATAATAGAGATATGCTGGTAATGCATGCCCAAGCCCTGGAGCCATGACTTTTTTTACAAAGGAAAGGACACTTTCCTTTGTGCATGTACAGGAAGAGGATGAAGTTAGCTTGAAGTTAGCTATTGGCTACCAAGCATTTTAGAAGCCTTATTTTCGTCAACTTAGCCATGATTAAACCTTGCACACCTCATGCATGGGAAAAAAACAGAGAAGAATGAGCTCTAAAAAATCCAATGCAATCCTGGATTGCATTGGAGTGGATTTGTGCAGTTTGTTCACAGCTTTCAAACAAAAAAATCCGATTGGAAATCCGTTCAGGCATTCTTGAGATAATCGCCATTATGTTTTACATGTAATGTAAACAAAAATGGCTGCCCTGTATGTTAGATGGGGTTGTATGGGGGTGGAACATGCAAAATCGCGATTGAAATCATGTTCACCAGATTTGATGGGGTCCAAAAAAAAAAAAAAAAAAAAAAATCAAAAAATTTTTTTCAAAATTTTTTTTTTTTTTTAAAAGCCGAACTTGTTCGGGATCGGCACTCTACGATACGCTAATAAAGCCGAACTAGTTCGGGATTGGCACTCAATGAGTTAAGAGCGTATTGTCACAAAATATGCATGTGCATTTCAGTTGTTGGTAAATGGCCATGGTAAGCAGAGTAATCAAAAATAATTGGTAATCGAAAAATGATCCACTCTGTTTGCACTTAAGCCCACATATTATGCAATAGTTCATGTTGACTGCATGACTCATGGGACACATAAATATGAGACACTTATAAACTAAGTCAGTGACATGTTTTAATGGATACTCATGCTTAACTCTTTTGCTGCCGTACGAACACGGTTTCTTTTTTCACGCGGCGACGCCGCCATACCGAGCGTTCGTTCTTTTCTTTTCTTTTTTCAGCCCTTGATCTACTTGTCTCTGTCTGTCTGAAAACTGGTGCAACCGAGGCAGAGTGGGGAGCCTCTCGCTTTGTAATGGCGACTCCCATAATGTTGTTTTTTTTTCTTTTTTTGCGATGCGCCTGTCTTTTACACAAGACCGCGATTGGAAATAATGGATGGTTATTTTTATATAAAATCGCAAAGGTAAGCTAACTGCGATGGCCTTGAGCAGACTATAAACATCCTAAATGGCGGTAAAAGAGTTTTAATTTACCCTCCGTCGTACAAATTTCAACACGATTGTACCACAAAGTATAAATCCAAATTGAGTATCCAGAGGACTAAGCGACGTTTGAACCTGGGGCCGTGTGAGTGAGCATCGGCCTGCCTCTGTGTCATCCCATAACAGGCATAAGGTCCATAAGGCATAAGGTCCCATAACAGGCATAAGGTCCATAAGGCATACGGTCCCATAACAGGCATAAGGTCACACGGCCAGAGGAATGTAGGCTAATGAAGGCAGTCTGCAATGAAATCAGCCACAGTTCTGCCGACAGGGACAATATTTCATAATGATGACACTGCAGAATGACTGCTGGTTATTTTGCCGTCTACAACTAACAGCCCACTCCAGTCGTCCTGTGCTTTGACTTTGACAAAAATGCTATGTTGTCTATGAATTGGCCTCTTTCTTGACCCATATTCATCACAGCAAACAATGCAAGAAATATGTTACTAGTAATAGATGATTGTTCATGATCACAATTAGTTGTTATTAAGCACCCTGTTTTGTGTTGTCTGATGGGTTGAGAGCAGGTCAGCAGCATTAGACTCTGGCATCTGGAATACTTGGTCACTATTCCTTCAACCTCCTGTCTTTAGTTAATGATGTCTTGTGTTAACCCAAGATGAGGCAGCAGTGGAAGATGTATTTCTGTCATTTGTGAGGTACAACAGTGACGGTGCAGCAGTGGCTCTGTGGAAAAATGATACGCTAGACCTTTTCTCTAGACGTGAGCGGTGCAGAGCGCAGCGAACTTCTAGTGTGTTAAGAATTGTTGCATCTTTAGATAGTTGCATGGCTAAAATCTACTTTTTTCATCGGTATAGTAGTACTGGTGCTCCCAACTCAAAAGCACTAGCAACAATTTAGGAGCATGCACCACAATGTTTGAAGCACTGGCAATAAGTATATTTTTCTCCTCCTTTTTGACTTTGAGTATCAATACAAAATGACACTATAACAATACTGTTTACAAGTAGCCTTGAAAATGAAATATCCTGGGCATTTCAGATATGTCCCTCTTTGAGGCATTGAGGAGGACCCCATACATATTCAGGTGTTTTCCTTCATTAGCTTTTCTTTGAATTTGTTGCCCATTTGTTAAATATAATTGGAATTTCACAATTATAAAATAATTCAGGTAAATATTGGAACCGAAATAAATATTGCCCAGGTTTATGTCCACAACAGAATGTTGGCAATGGTAGAATAAAGGATATGCAAACAAAGAATAAACATAGTGGAATTATGCTTCTGTAGAAACTTTATGAGAAAAGCTGTTGAACTTTGGGCTGCAACCAGTGGTGTAGTAGTAGTTATACATTGGCCATTGCATGTAGCTACTCAAAATCATTCTTATGTGTGCAACAGTGAAGTTGAGTATTATCATAAATATACAATTTTCAGACTGCATATTAATTCTGAATCTTTGAATCAATACTCGATTGTCACACGAAAGACACACAGGCAACACACTCACTCACTCTACATCAGGGGTCTTCAACGTTTTCAGGACTTAGTTGAGAGAGAGATGAAGATTCCGTATAGGCCTACTGTAGTTTCATCGTTTGAAAGCTCAATCATCATTCATCAGTGTATTTTGGTTTCATGTCAATGTGTGTTTTCGGATATTTAACCACTTGAACCTTTCACTCTGTACTAAGTCTGCTCTTTTTCCCCTCTACACCAAACCTTTTTGCCGGAAATAGCCGATCTACAAGCTCGCTTGTAGTCACCCTTCCTCCAGTCACCCTTCCTCTCATGTAATTTAACTTGAGGGTCGCTTTTACTCTAAGCTGTCTTCACATTGCAGACATGGGTTAACATTCTGTAGCTGTCCCAGGGTAGATGTAAAGTTTTCCACAGATGTTCTTTATCCACCTTTTCCACGGAGGAAAAGCATCCGTGGGATCTTTGTGGTGCAAATTGCCATCTTGTTCAGTAAACATTGGTTTTCTTGTTTATGCTTGTGACATTGTTGACAATAGGTTTTCTTTAAACCTCTTAAGTTAAATCATTAGCGGTTATGCCTTTGTGCAACTAAAACCTTTTCTCCTCTCCCTTCAACTTGCCAGCATCCGTGTGCAAGCAAGCTACTAGAATAATATGGGAGTATCTGGGTAAAGTGGTATGAATACAAAATTACAGATCATTCATTTGGGAAGAGCCCGACTGATGCCAGATTTGTTTTGTCCGATAGAGATTTTGGATAGCGATCCTAGACCACTGATAAACCGATGTTTTAACTTTCAGTTTCCAAATCAATTTGTAAAACATAGATTTGTATTAAAGTTGATAACATTTAAATACAAAGCAATGACTTTCACAGGCCTGGGTAGGCAACCCGGCCTGGCTGGGATCTGCGCTCCATTATTAGTGGGGATAAGCTTGTGCACAGCAGCACAACAGGTGAACACTGTCACGAGGCAGCCCGTGCCCTATACATCTACACACACACACACACACACACACACACATCTACACACACACACACACACACCTTTAGTTTCCATTTACTAACTTGCCGGCCGGCGTGGAGATGACTGGGGGGAGTGATGTTCATGAACAATGTTCTTAATAACCTTGTATTTATTTCCCAATGTGCCTTGGCCGCGCAGGCAACCTTTACCAACGAGGCGACCGTTCTCGCCGCCCCGTTCGGATCGTTCGTGCCGCGCCCGGTCGTCTCGTCTTTGCATTCACTTTCTATGTAATCACGCCGCTCAAACCACCCAGGTTTGAACCCAGCTTAACTCTTACTGTGCCAATCCCGAACTAGTTCGGCTTTATTTGGACCTTATCAGGGTGCCGATCCCGAACTAGTTCGGCTTTAAAAAACTATACTTTTTTTTTTTTTTTTTTGAGCCGGGCCGCCGGCCGTCATCTGTTTACACGGCCCGCGAGAGCGTCGCGCCGCCGATATTTACCATCCACTCCAATGCAATCCAGGATCTTTAGAGCTCATTTTCTCTGTTCCATGCATATCCATGAGGTGTGCAAGGTTTAATCATGGCTAAATCGCCGAAAATAGGGCTTCTAAAATACTTGGTAGCCAATAGCTAACTTCAAGCTAACTTCATCCTCTTCCTGTTCATGACACAAAGGAAAGTGTTCAGGCGTGTCATGGCTGCGCACGGCTTGTGCATATACAACGCTTGTCTATGGTGGATTCTATGGCCATTGGGCGCCCTCTAGTGGTGAAAAGGTGGCACTGAATGTGTTAAAACATTGTCATGGCAAGGACCCCCATTTAAAGAATGGTGTACCACGGATGCCCATAAGAGAAGACTGGGTAAAATATGTCCTTGTTTTGGACCCCTCAAGGCCCACTGGTCGTCCCCAGACCGCACATTGAGAACCAGTGATGTAATTAATCCTCCTCTTATTTGTTTCTTTTCTTTTCTCCAGCATGCGAATGAGGACGTTGAGCGAATGCTGCTAGGCAACAAGTGTGACATGGAGGACAAGAGGGTTGTACCAAAAGCCAAGGGGGAGCAGGTGAGTTGGTGCCGTCAGCTTTGATTGACTGATTACTTAATTTGCAGTTCCCATTGGAAAAGCACAGGACGGTACAGTTCAGATACTAGTAAGACGCCTCAGGGTGACTGACATGCTGGCCATCTGGCCAGTGATGTATATCGGACCAGTTACCCATATATGGAGACCCCTCATACCCATATATGGAGATCCATGTATAAAAGGGATCCCTTTTATGCCAACCACAGCGAACCACAGTGTCAGGGTGACCTACAGACAGAGATGTGCTGGTTTTCAATGTAAACTTGCAACTTACGGTCGCAACAAGGTATCCAAATAGGATTTAAACCCAAGAAAGTACAATCAGATAGGCCTGTCCTCGACTCAGGATTTTTGAAGTCGACTCTACTCGAGGGGTTCATTTCGACGCGTCGACGAATCGTTTTATAGTCTACTTTGTGTAAAAAAAAAAAAAAAGAAAAGTGTTGCTTTAAACCACGTCAACATAATACAATAATACATTAAGATGAATTGAATACACTGTGATATCGGTGCGCGAGCACAAACATTATCTGCATAGCAGTGTACAACCATAGAGTTATAACACACCGTTAAAACAAAGAAAACATCTTCGCTGTTCAACTCTGCCCCGTCTCTCTGCAGCGTGCAGTAGAGATGAGACATTCGAAAACGATTCCGCTCTCTTGAACGTCTCTTTTAAATGAACGATGGGATCCAGTCCGCAGTCGCGGGACACGGAGCACTGACAGAGTAATGAGTCAGTGTCGAGAACGGATTCATTTCAGAAACGGATCATAAACAGGCGGAGGCACAGCTCCCACCTAGAGCCAGCAGTGTGGACATGTCATGGACGCAAACACAGGGAAACACAATCATTCATCATGGATTACAACACTGGAACAATTCAGAAGCACTTTAATTAGAAAATTGAACTTGTAGCCTACACTTGTGTATGTTAATTTGACTTTAGTAGATTGTTTACTTCGTGGACGTGCGTTTGTGCTGTGGCAGGTTATTTAATATGGGATTTTGAGTTGACAGTGTGCTTCTCCTCCTCTTAAAGGAACACCGTCCCGGCTCCGAATGTTTTAACGATGCGGCGGTTCTGGCCGTTCCGTCTCACTTTCACCCCTACGCTGGTGCGAGACAATAAATAACTGTTCGCCAATTGCTACTTCTCTCAATTGGAAGTACATGACACCAGTCCAGCAGTGCACCGCAGTAGTAGACTAACTGGTGATATAAAAAAAAATCGCCTTGACTCAAACAATTGGCGTCGATTCCCGGGGCTTAAAACGACGCGTCGATTTTTAGAGGACAGGCCTACAATCAGACAGCAAATATTTACAGTAAACTGGTCGGTGGTGTGTCTTTTTTACCAGTTGAGTTCTTCGGCTCTATAGGCATCGTGCCACATGTTGATTACAACCTGTTCATAGATTCCATACAGTTTCATTGTTTGACAGCACAATCATCAGTGTATTTTGGATTCATGTCAATTTGTGTTTTCAGATATTTAACCACTTGAACCGTCAATACTTAATAAACTTGACCTTTCACTCTGTAATTAGCTGTCTCTTTTTCCCCTCTATACCAAAGCTCTTTGCCAAAAATAGCTGATCTACAAGCTCACAACGCCTTGCAACGCGAGGCGTTGTGAGCTTGTAGATCTGCTATTTTTGGCTAAAGTTCTCAGAATAAGGACACTAGGGTTCAAGTGTTTACTATAAAATAATACAAAAATTTCTACCACACAAAGATTTGGAGGACCCCCTATAATAACTCTGAGGACCCCCTGTTGAAGACCCGTGGGCTAAAGAACACAGAGTGCATGACATATGGATTTGACGGAACCGTTTCAGAACTGTTCTCAAGACCACAGCGTTTCATAATACTGTGCAGTTGTTTGAATTCCAGCCTTCAATCATCGAACCCACAAAGGCAGTAACAGCAGCATGCATTGCACACATAAATGTTTTATATTCTTGAATGAAGACGGTTCCTCTAAAGGGCCTTAACGGCCACAGCCTTGGGAAGATCCAAGTGGAGAGAGAAGTACATACATGATGTAACCCCCACCCCCAAGTGTACGTTGTCGGAAGTGCTGTTATGCAAGTCTCTTAACTTGCAGCTGTTTCATGGTCTCTCGAGGTAGCAGACTGTAGTTATTATAGTGAAATAAGCCTTTCAACACTTTTGGGCGTGTCTTCATAATCCACGATTTTCACAAAATATCGAGAAATTGAAATATTGCCAATATTTACTGGCAAAATGTCATGTTTTCCCTAAACTGCTTTATTTCCTGAAATTCTGCAATGTACATTCCATCCTGTCCTATACCTTAATTCACTCAAATCAGTACAAGCTCACAAAACGTGTCGCAGCGCTTTATGATCTTGGAGATCTGTTATGTTCGCTATTCATCGTCGACAAGCTACAGTAAATAGTGTTTATGTGGCTTTAGACTGGCACGCTATCACTAATATGAAATGAATCAGCTTAACTCCTATTTGTCTCTTTCCCTATAACCTGTCTGATTTCAGTTAATGAAGCTCTAGAGCAGGGGTAGGCAACCTTAGGGTCGATCCATACCGTTATAAGGAGCCTAACTAATTTCGGTTCGGCACCCAAATATGGTTCGCATCCCCCGGTTCGGGGGGGCGTCAACCGACTAAATTCGGCTCTACGGTGCTGACGAAATGTTGTGACCTCCCGACTTAATTTCGGTACTCAGCGGTGTCTTCTCATTCATCCCGGCTTCACGTTCATATTCTCGGCTGTGAATCCAAGGAAACAGCCGTCGTTTGTGTGGGAGACACGCCGACTTCCAAATGCTTGTGTGGCCGTGTATTGGGCATCAGAGAGCGGATACTGGAGACGAAGAGCGGTGGACTGGGAGGCGCGCGCGCGACACACACACACACACACACACACACACACACGCCTTTGCTGCGTGTATCGCTGCTAACGCGTCGCCGACCGTTTTAAAGAGAAAAGAAGAGCTTAAACACAACTTTGCTAATTGCTAGTGTTCCGTGTTGATATGTTTTTTTTCCCACGACGAGTTGTGTGACTGCGTGATGACATGCATGCAGCAAGGGAGGCGGCACGTCTATAATGTGAGCTTGTAGATTAAATGTTTTTGACAGAGCTCGAGCCGAGCGTTTGTGAGTGTGAATGAGAGAGAGAGAAGAGACCCCGCTGGTGCTGCTGCCTGCTGGAGCTGCTACTCACTGGACCTCCAGTCATTCAGTGTGCAGCGCGAGGGCAAGTCAGATATGTATATCCGCCCTGCAACGCTCATTCATCGGCCACAAACGTCGTCATGCCACGGACCTCCAATATTTACAAGCGACTTGGCCACTAGCCGTTAAGAAAGTATGGATGAACTCCCCCCGAACCTAAATAATTTCGGGTCGGGGCGTCCTTCCGAACCGAAATTAGTTAGGCTCCTTATAACGGTATGAAACGACCCTAAGGCACGGGTGCCAACATTGGCACAGGGGAGGGTGATGACTGGCACACTGGCAGAAGTGTGGGAGAGATATTCTTTTAAATGTGGTAAATGATATTAAAGAGGAACACACACTGGACGCGGAGGCGGCGCGTCAAAAAATACGGCCCGTTATTTTCAATGAACTAACCCACACCGATATGCCGCTGTTGTATTTATCCAGCGTTGCCGCGCGGTGAACATGTTCTCCCATGCTTCTCCCCACCGGGGGAAATGGATGTGCTGTGTGGCAGCGCGCCGCATCCAGTTGGGGTTACCGCGCGGCACGCCACGTGCGTCGATAGCGCGACGCTGCGCAGCCGCCCGCGTCCAGTGTGTCACCTAATTTACAGCAAATTACATCCTGCACATAATTCTACATTCATTAAAACTCTGAACTTTCAGAGTCAGGGAGATAGCTAGGCGAGTCTAATGATAGTTATAACAAAGTTCTGACAATCAAAATGTCAGAATTTTTCATATCTAGAAAATAAAAACATGGCACTACATTTCAAAAAGGTTGCTGACCCCTGCTCTAGAGCAAAGTTTCAGCAAATAAAGCAGTTTCAGGAAAACTTGACATTTTGCCAGTAAATATTGTGGTAACACTTAAAGGTCCTATGTTCCATGTGAGCAGTGCATGTGTCAAGTTGGGTCCCATTATAAAAGGGAAATGTTTGTAGAAGGTTAATAAGTATCATCACCTGGTGACCACTGACCAGTCAGACTGCAGATAGCTGTACCTTCATCTACATATCTGCTTACTCATCCTCACACACATCCAGAGGGTCCGTCAGAGGGGCCACGGATACCTGATCCTCTGCTTCACACGGGAGGATCAGGCCACTTTATTTTTGGCCGGGGACATCCCGCTCTAACATTTCCTCAATCACCCCCTCCCCTTCCCCCTCTCTCTCTCTCCCCCTCACAGATTGCGAGGGAGCACGGCATTAGGTTTTTTGAGACGAGCGCCAAGGCCAACATCAACATCGAGAAGGGCTTCCTCACGTTAGCAGAAGACATCCTCAGAAAGGTAACGTGTTTGGTTTTTCTTTCACTGCCAAACGGGCAGCTGTGAGAGGGCGAATCGTGTGTGTGATTTAAAATGGAAATTAACTAAACGTGTGTGTAATTTGACTGTTATCATCCAGGGTTCCTGGATGATATAATATTTTGAAATTGGAAAAATATTTTTCCACTATTGGAAAAGTTTTGGAATTGATCAAGGGTCCTGGAAAGTGGCTATTGATTTGTTACAAACATTTTCGAAAACATGTACATTAATATATGTACAAAATATGTAACAGTTTTTCGCCGAACGGGCTGCGTGATTGCAGCCTAATGTCTGCAACTAGAAGTTCTTTAGGCTTGCACCCTTCGGGTGCTCGCAGCTCTCACTTGATGCAAACATGCACCGCCGTCATAACTGTCTGTACGGGTCCATTTGGTTGCATTCTATGCTTTATTTTATCCATAATACCATTCTATGCTTTATTTTTGCTACACTGCCTGTCTTTGGGCATTACTCAAAGGAGTAAGAGGCTCATTATTGCACTGAATCACTTATATAGGAATGGAAATTGGTTTAAATATTCTGGAAAAGTTTTGGAAGAATGTTGGTAAAAATGTGTGGGAACCCTGGTTATCATTGGAAAAATGTAATGATTCGATTTTGTGTCTTAAATCTCTTGACAGACGCCTGTAAAAGAACCCAACAGTGAAAACGTTGACATCAGCAGCGGGAGTGGCGTCACAGGCTGGAAGAGCAAGTGTTGCAGTTGAACAACTCACCTCTGTCTCACACACTCACACACACACACACACACTCTGACATGCACGCACACACACACACACACACATGCACACACATGCACACACGGAGACACAGGCACGTACATGCATACACTCTTTCTTTCTCTGTCCCTAACAACTAATTCTAACTCTCTTGCCCCCCTAACCTGTATCATGAGATTTCTTGCACACTGACACATGGGCCCAGTTTATGCTCCGTCGTACAACGGTGTTGTTGGCAAAGAAACGGCAGATCTACAAGCTCACAACCCATCACAAACTTAGTAGATTGCCTGTTTTACCGGTTTGTGACACTGTTGTACGACGGACGTATAGATCTGGCTTTAATCTCTGTCTTTCTTTCAAAGTAAAAAATAATGAACCACTTCACTTGTCTAACAACCCCCCCAACACACACACAGTCACTCACACACACACACACGTTCGTCCACTCTCCACTGCTTTCTGATCATGATTTTTATTTCCGATAAAAAGAGAAATCTTGTCATGTTTCTTGTCATTTCTTTTAAAGATTGCTAAAAACTAAAAAAAAAAAGTGTGAAAAGACAAGCTCACAATTTTTAATCTTTTCCTTTTGCCTGAGCTCACCTTGGTTGGAACCGCCCCAACCCTCACTTTCAGCCAGAGGAAAATGACAAAAATAAAAAACAAAAATAAAAAATATTAAAATGAAACAAAAAAGACAAATGTAGGATTAACATTTTGTATACTAGTGGGGTTTCTGTTGTCTAACCGTATTTGGTCATTTACACAATTTGTAACCAAGTGACGGAGGCGTGGCTAGCTCCTTTTGTATGTTGGGGTTTATTTTGTCCTGTGCCTTATATGGAAGACAGGGGGCGGGGCTGTGTGGAGGGCGGAGCCACCATCCACCCAATGAAATTTACAATTTAATCTGTTAGTTCTGGCTCCTCCCTGCGAAGCGGAACTGAAGCAGAAGCGTTTGAATTTCTCCTCCAGCCAAGAGAACGGCATTATTATTATGTCTTGTTTATTGTTGTTTTTTTTTTTCTCTGTATGATTTATTTTACATATTTTGATTTCTCCCCTCTCCCCTCTCTTTTGGGTTGTTTTTTCTTTTTTTTTGTTTTGTTTTTGTTTTTCCTGCATGCAGATTTCTTTGGGTTGGAAACGTTTCCGTAGCGTTTCTGTTAACGTTGTGTAACGTTTGCCACTGGGTAACTGTGGGCGGGAGGTTCAAAAAGTTCTCTTTGGAAATTCAAACAATTTTGCAGATCCATTAAAAAAATAAGCTTGTTTAAGTTAACTTGTTTGTCCTCAATGCTGTCCCATGATGTGTAGTGTTGTATTTTCAATGTGTATCAGATGATCCATAAGTGCATATCTGTGATGGCGTCACCATTTCCAGTGCCTCTTAAAGGGGAAGACCACCCATTTTCAATATTGAACTATGTCATTAATATACCTTAGAGGAGTTGTGTGGAAATAAAAAAAAAAGGTTCCCCCTCTTCTGTGTTGCCTAGAACTGGAGGACTGATTTTGGGGTTTGTATTGTAAAGTACAATGTGTGATGTCATCAAGTTGTAATTTGCAATACAAACCCCAAAATCAATCCTCCAGTTCTAGGCGACACAGAAGAGGGGGAACTTTTTTTCTATTTCCACACAACTCCTCTAAGGTATATTAATGACATAGTTCAATATTGAAAATGGGTGGTCTTCCCCTTTAAGCTGCGTCCAAACCTGAAGCCATTTCTTCTATTCTAGTCGCTTCTATCGCTTCACTTTGGTGGCGCAGGTCCGCGTCGGTAAAGAAATCATGTCCCGTTGGAATCAAGGTGAAACACCCGGAAAAAAAGGAAGTCCCAACTAACTCCAAACACCAAAAACATTTCCGTGTCTCCGGACAACATCAACGCTGATTGGCTGTCAGGACACGATGGGTGGAGTGGGGGTGAAGCGAAGGTCGCTAAAGTTGGATATTTCCAAGTAGGGCGAAGATACGAGGCGACCGTTCGCACCGCCCCCTTTCGGATCGTTGGCACCGTGCCCGGTCGCGCGTCGTCTCGTCTTTGCATTCACTTTGTATGTAATCTGCTCGAACCACCCAGCTTTATGGGTTCATGAGATGTTGGGACCTGGGAAGTTTCTGATTAAGTGGATGGGACAGTTCTGTCATGAGATGCTGAACTGGGAGGTTTCTGATTAAGTGGATGGGACAGTTCTGTCATGAGATGCTGAACTGCTGGGTGGGACACGTGACCTTCATTCAGGCTCCAGTGTCTAGTTACCGTGTTGTCCTCTTATGCATCCTTAGAATTCAGACATTTCCCATTGAACCCATCATTTTATAGCCTGGCCAGCCAGCCTCATAAAGTGCATTCACTCACTCGTTCGTTCCTTCCAACAATATAAGTCTGGACACTCTGATTTCCTTTTCCGCGAGAATTTACTGTAGCATTATTTGCGGGACACTTCTGGTTAACAGCAGACATACAAGCTCTCGGCTGCGGCACCGGAAGCTGCCTGCACATTCTGCGCAATGCACGATGGGCTGTTGGAAAGTTGTGGATAGGCAGCTTGAAAAGTGGGCGGGAGTACTTGCCTTGACAGACAGACTCCTCTAACCAAACAGCAAAACATCTCTCAGCTAGTTGGAAGAACGGCAAACAAACGCGTCTTTTCGGCCAATGAACCACGCTAGCGCATACTCCTGTTCCTTTTTAATTGATTCCAACTCTGAAATAACTTCACTTATTGCTTGTTTTATTGTTTCAGCGTTAACTGTTACACTTGTTGCATCGAGGGCAGCCATGTTGTTTTTAAAATGCTGCAGCAATACATCTACGTCACCATCTACACATGGACCAATCAGGGGAAGCTTTTCACTTGTGCGGACAGCAGTTGAATCGCAGTCACTGATTGGCCCTGATCAGAACTTGATCGGGGCCAACTTCTCATACTCGGTGCCTATCTGCTGAAGTCCAGACCTCATACTGTGGGAAGGAGGAATGAGTAAACGCAGTATGAGGGATGGCCCGCCGGGCTAATCATTTTAGGCTCCACATTGTTATGGACTTTGGATCATATTTATTTGCCATCTCTTGTCTTTTACTTGGCTCCTCCAGATTGGACTGAGCTCTTAAAAGGGCTGCGAGAGTCTGTGAAAGGATTCCTAGTCGGACCTGTAAACGGCAAGTAGTGGCAAGGTGGGCAAACTTATCATTGATCACCAGGTGAACAGCCGTGAATGTAAAGATGAACTTTCCAAATGGAAGTAGAAGAAAAGATTATTGAACTAGTTTCCAAAGAAAGTAACCTTTCCAGATGGGTTCATCAATTACCTGTTCCTCTGTGGGAGGCTCTGGCTCTGCTTCGGTATAGTGCATAATCTAGATTCAACTTTTTTTCAGTTTTTCCCCTAAGAGAGGGATTTGATTAATGTAATTCACATTGCAGACATTTCCCAAGAACTGCTCCCATAGCAAATCTTCTGACAAAATAGACTCTCGAGTAGTGCAGTAGGGCAAAGGGATAAACCCTGCCCATTGTAAATATAGACACAGAATTAGAAAAACAAAGTCCAGTATGCCTATGTGATGTCAGATATCAGTATAGGCCATTAGGCGGTGCTGTTTCTCCACATGAATTGACTACTGGTTGTTTGATTGGCATAAGTCATGTAATGAGTGTACAAAAGTGTAATATAATATTGTATATACTGCCTCCTGCAGAGTTTGAAAGTAATGGGAGGTATTATTGCATACATGTTCACATTCTGCACAATAGACTGATAAAATCCATGAAAAGATCCCTTATTTGTCTCAATTCCAATTTTCAGTGGAAGAAGCCCTTTTGTTTGTATACTTACAAACAAAAGGGCTTCTTCCAGTACTGCAGACATAAATGGAACCGAAGAATATTTCTTTATTTGTGACTTGGAAGCTTGGTGCATATCTCCAACATTCTGTGAGCAGTATCAGTCATAGGCCCCTCCTTTGGC
Source organism: Nannobrachium achirus (assembly GCF_963921795.1). Classification (NCBI taxonomy): domain Eukaryota; kingdom Metazoa; phylum Chordata; class Actinopteri; order Myctophiformes; family Myctophidae; genus Nannobrachium; species Nannobrachium achirus. The sequence continues at coordinate 59,881,868 of NC_137823.1, forward strand.
TTACCACCTTTCTTAAATATGTCAGAGTACATGTTCAGGTTTTAGTTGTGTAGTTTTTTATGTATCAATAATTGTAGTACAATGTTTGATGGAGAACCCAACTTTCTCTCTAGTAGCCCATGGGGCTGGTAGTGTAAATGGGAGCCATGCATCCACTTGAAGATTGAAGACTCATGAAGGGACACGCAGCTCCTGGTAAGTTGTAAGATGAGTTGTGATTTCTACTAAATACTGATACATGGATTACAGCTCCAAGAATTTTATTTTAAGACATTAAAACAGTTTATTGTCTGAGGGAATGTTTAACTGGAAGAAATTATGTTTGCTGTGTCAAATTCACAAGGACACTTGCGAGGCAACTGAACGCTGGAAAGGCTGTATTTCATGCGGATACTGCTTGTTGCAAAACTAAAACCACACCAAAACCTATTTTGGCATAAAAGCTTTCTTCAGGTTTGCGAGTAAAGCCGAAGAGCTCTGGACACAATCGTCCATAAGTGAATCCAACTGAATACTATAGTACTTTAGCAGAGTTCACTCACTACACCCTATATAGTATGTAATAATGTGTTTGTGATGTGTTGAAGGGACTTTAGACCTCCACATTCAACTGGATCAGAAGGATGCCCTGAAACAGAGTTGCCAACATTGGACAGTCAGAATTCAATTAAACAATTAAAACACAAAAATTAGGTGTACAGAATTTGATTTGATATCTGAAGCAATGTAGGACCCATCTGTACTAATATTCACTACTTACTGTAAGTCAATTTCTCACTATGATTACATGCACTGCCCACAACCCTTAAGCGGGGGGTCTGGGGGTCCTCCCCCATACATTTTTGAACATCGTAGTATGTAATTTCCAGTGTTCTGGTGATTTTTAGGACTTTGATACCAAATCCAGGCGAAATAACACGTGTTGCCACGCAAAGTCACGGAAATCCTCCAATCCAGAAGAAATGACAATTCAGGAGCATGGCAGGAGATTTGGTCAACATTCAGGAGACTCCTGTGTTGGCAACCCTGCCCTGAAATGGTAAAACTAACATGCCTGGTTTCAGCAGGTTAAGACATTTTACTCAGGGTCCCAAATTTGGTCATATCATTGGTGAAATGTTGAAATGTTTTGACGATAGCTCACACTCAGCGTGGCACGTGAGCTTGTAGGTACACTGTTTCTTGAATTATTTATTTTGTGGTTAAGTGGTTAAAATTATTGTTGGCGATTGCATCAGAGAAGATCACACATCTCAATGCAGAGATCAAGGAAGATGGTGGATGGGAAATTAAGAATCTCAAATAGCTGATACCATCATTCCGACAGTTTTCCTGTGGAATTCTCTATTTTAAGTTTGACCCTTTTCATTTCTGCCGGCTCACATGGTGACGTAGAATCTCCACGTAATAAAGTGTAGCCTGCATAATGACCCACCTGCATGCTGAAGGGTGATCTTTCATTTGAAACACCAGCTGGAGTTTACTTTCATTGACCCCCTTTCTTCATCTTTCAGAGCAGCCTCTTAAACAGGGACGGATTAACCTCCGCGAGGGCCCCGGGTTGATAATTTTTAAGGGTCCCCCACCACCCACCACATCCCCCTCCCTCCCGACGTGCACGACCCAGCATGGATCTTAAGGCATGACGATCATCTGTGGGTCAAGAAAGCACCTCTAGACAACAGAGGAGGGCCCCACACATTTGATATTTGATTAACCTGTAGACAACAGAGGAGGGCCCCACACATTTGATATTTGATCAACCAATACGTTTCATATTAGTTATATTAGTTATTAATCACTGAAAAGACAAACAGTGGACATTTAGGCAATAGCACTTTCATGTACTCAACTCTGCCCCCTACAGGGAAGTAATTGCACAACCATTTAAATGAGAAGTGGCCTCTGGCCTCTTGGAGAGCATGGGCGTCACTAAGGGGAGAAAAGTGTGAGTTACCAGGGCCCAAGGTTGTAGGGGCCTTAATTATTTTATACTTTAGCTATTGAAAAACAGCAGATATACAAGCTCACGAGCTTGTAGATCTATTTTTGAAAAGTTGTGATGAAATGTGTGCAAATCATTGAATATATGTATTTTTAAGCGAACATTTGTAACTAAAGTTTTGCTTCTGGAGGGTCCCTGGAACTAAATGTTTTGAGATGGGGGTCTGTGGACAAATACATATCATTTTGGGGGTCCTTCACATGAAAAGGTTTGAGCACCACTGACATAGAAACAGGTTTTTCAAAAAACCTTAGAAGGATTAGAAATATTCAAAGACACATTTTCATGATTTTTCAAAAATAGATCTACAAGCTTGCAGCGTGAGCTATTTTTCAATAGTTAAAGCACAAAATAATGCGTAATGCCTTTCCTCTGCTGGCTTTGTAAGAAAACAAAGGCCAGGATTTATGCTAACTATTATATGAATTTAAAATGATATCTTTGGCTATATTCTGTCCTCAGAAGGAACAAACACTCAGTTTGAGAGCTACGAGAGTCCACGATCTGTACCGTTAAAACAGGAGTTATACTTTGTTATCTTAAACTGTTCCAAGAGGAGTTAGATTATGACATTAATTTAGAGTGGCAAGACATGAATCATGATTCAGCCTAGCCTCGGAAACCCAGGCTTCATGGATTCAGCCAGGTCTGGCTAAACCCAGGCTTCATGGATTCAGCCAGGTGGACCATAGGTAGGCCTATAGTAGCCCTGGCTAAATGACATCAACATCTGATAGTAAAGCCTCTGTAGTGCTTCTCAAACCTTTCATGTCAACAATCCCTGTATTGATATGTAATCTGCATGGCCACAGCACAGATCCCCATCTGACAGCATGATGTGCCAGGGACCCCATAAGAGAATATTTTAGTTTATATAATATATATAATTGTATATTTTAGTTTTATATAATATATATAATTGTATATTTTAGTTTTATATAATATATATAATTGTAGATGTCTAAGTTTTCCTAGTGTTTTCCCATTTGTATCAATTTGTATTGTATCAGGTTTTCCCACTACCAGGACCTGGGTAGAGTGGTGTGAAAGCGGTACTAAACGTGGCACCAAAAAGTATCCAATCCAGATTGTCTGAGCTAGTCCAAACAGGGCCAAACACTTCACAATGACTGAATGACTTTTCATTTAGACCACCAGGATATAGTTGTAATACATGATTTGATATTGTGTTATAACCACTATTATAATCTATTATAGTGTATTATAGTTATCAAAGTAATACATTTAATACGTTATAGTATATTATAATCACAGTTATAATCCATTATAGTGTATTATAATTAGGATATAGTTGTAATAAAAAATATATTGTATTATAATCACAGTTAAAATAGTCAATTTGTTTCTTAATGATAGGGGTACTTTTATGTAATGGAACATGTAGGCTAGATATTTTTATGTGGTGCGGTGTCGTGTAGTGTGGTGCTAAAGCTGCAGTCGAAAGGCGGCTTATGGGGGGTCCTCCATCCTTGACATGAAAAAGTTTGAGAAGCAGTGAGATGGAGAGAGGAAGAGAGGAGAGGGGACTCAGGGGAGGAGGGGAGGAGAGGAGAGGAGATCGCAGGGGAGGGGAGGAGAGGAGGTGTCCGGGCGGATCCATCCATCCACAGGGACAGAGAGAGAGAGTGAGCGCTCCCTCCGCCCCCACGGCGAGAGCCTGCGTGCACTGACTGACTGCACAGCCTATTTCAAACATGGCGAGACTCCGTGCCCTTCTCCTATCCCCATCATCACCATCAGCCCTGCGGACCCCCTCTCCTCCACCTCCGGCCCTGGAAGAAGTCTCTGGCGCTGCGGCGAGCCCGTGAGAACCACTATGACCCGAGAGGATGGACAAGTTGTCGGCGAGCCTGTCGGAGATCGCGTGGAGCCCGGTGGCGCTGCCGCTGGACGCGGTGGTCAGCAAGTACCGTCTGCCCACGCTGGTCCGTCTCGCCCACGGTAAGAAGAGAGCTGGAGCTTTATTTCACAGTGGTTGGGTTTTTCTTTCTCCGTCCGTTTTTTCCCCACGGCGATTCGAACCGAACATCACAACTTTAGGAGGAGGGCTGTTGTTCCATCCTAAACGATCGCCCGTTTTTGGTCCGTCGTTGTCACCTTCCTCGAGTCTGTTATGCACAGACTGACGGACCACCAGATAGACTCAAAAACCTAGAATCTAGACTAGTGCTGTGCTGCACAGAAAATCGCCTTCAAACGTTTATGTCAACTTGAACTCACCCTTGGCTAAGTTGGCTTTACATCATTGGTTCTCAAACTTTTTCATGTCAAGGGCCTTCCCCAAATTGGCAGTTATTAGCCCGCGGACCCCCATTTGAAAAGATATGCCAGGGACCCCCATAAGAAGATGTTTGCGGCTCTAGCAGTGATTCTCAAACATTTTAATTTCAATGACCCCCCAATTTGACATGCATTAGGCTGTGGACCCCCATTTAATGGCATTTCTATATCTGTGACCCCAATTTATATTATAACATCCATTTGGTTCCATCTGAGTTACAGACCCACACGGATCCATTTGGTTTTAGCTGGGGGACCCCCTGGAGGAACTCCCTCCTCAAGGACCCCTGGGGGTCCCCGGCCGGACCCGACTTCCAGACCCACTGCTGCTTTTACATTAATAATGATGCCTATAAGTTTTATGTAGTAGGTCTAGGCTTTAAACTGTCTTTGTTCTTTATTCCGGGTGTCATGGACGAACTACAAAGTTGTTCTATAGGCTGCCCGGAAAGCCACAAAGTGCCTGTTGTGTTGCTGAAGTGCTGCTCAATTCTTTTCATATGTAAATGATGTAATCTGTCGGTGAATGGTCTGAATACTAACGAGCGCAGTGGCGTCAGTTCAGCAAAAAGCTAAGGTATGGCAACATGACTGGTGTCTTGTACGCGCGCAAAGACACCAGTCATGTTGCCATACCTTAGCAACAGACATAGTGAATTTATTTTTAAGTACATTTTATTTGTTTTCCCCTGTAGCCAAAGGTATGGCAGCTGCCATACCCCAATTGACGCCTCTGAACGAGCGGCGAGGAGGAAACATTGAAGTTTCCTACATTCCCACTGACTGAACAAGTGCGCGCGCCCTGTCACCGTTCCCAATAATACGCACGCACCACGGTCCACGGGCACGGCGTGCGTGTGCAATTTGAAGGAGAGAGTGGGTGTTTATGAACAGGACTTGGTTTAGCCATTACCCTACCCCACAGACAGTGGTGGGAAAAGTACACAAGTGTTTTACTTATTAGTATCAATAGCCTACTGCTGCTGCAATGTAGAAATTCTGTTACAAGTAAAAGTCAGTATTAAAGTAAAAGTAGTCATATGCAGAATGTCCCATTTCAAGTTTTCAAATGTACAAAGATCTTGTAGATCATCTATTTTCAAATGGCCTAAATAGGGCTAAAGTGATATGTTTTGTATTCATAATCAAAATCTACAAAGTAACTAGTAAGTGTAGTAACTATAGAGTTATCAAATAATTGTAGTGGAGTCAAAAGTACAATATTTGTCTTTGAGATGTGGTAAAAGTACAGTACAGTACAGTACAGTACAGTACAGTACAGTACTTAAATAAATGTACTTACTTTACACACACACTGCAGTTGAAAGAGAGAGTGGGTGTTTATGACCGGATTTACCCCACAGATAATCTCTCAAGAACAGAAAGGAAAAGGAACTTTTTTTTGTTGATGACTAGTTGCACATGGCAGTCATGCTGGTTATTTATTTACAGAGGGATGCCATCAGCAATTTCTGTATGTCATGCCCTCTTCATCTGACTATGACTATATTCTATATTGAGTTGTCCTGTCAGCAATGCATGGTGGGGAACTTGGGGAAGAAGCAAGATGCAGTCAAATAACTGGTCATTCTTTCTGGTAAAGTTCCCTGGTCAGCTTAACAGGTTATTGGATATCTTATGGAAACTAATCAGACTTATAACCCATTATTAATGCCTGGGTTGCTATTGTGGAAGTAGCAGTTCTGTCACCTCAAGCATCAGTGATTGAAAGGGTCAGTTTTCTGTCCAGCACCCATGTTGTAACAGGGACATTATTTCCAGTCACGTTTCACCAAATCCACAGATAAATAATAATAATTAATAATAATAATGATAATCCAAATAATAAAAAAAGTAGACATTACTCTGAAAAGTCCAAAAAGGCCTCATGTTCAAAGCTCATTTGATTTTAAAGATGAGGGCTCTAGTGGATTTAAGGACAGGGTCCTGAAAGCCCGGTGTGTGGATAGTAGCCTATTCAAAGGGGTCCCACCCACACACACCAGTTACTAATAAATGAGTTTTTTGCAGCAACGGTTTTATTTGGAGCAGTGCAACAGGTAACACTCAGTCAGGGCTTCCATCAGCAGTTGAAAAAGGCAAAGACCATTTTTTGTACTTATTGCGACCGTAGGTCGCATTTACTATCAAACCCTGCACAAAGTGTAAGTCCCAGTAGGAGCGAGATCATTTAGCGACCTACAACCGGGTCGCGACGTGGTCGGTAGTTTTCAGCGACCGGGTCGCTAAATTGAGCGACCGGGTCGCTAAATCACCGACCGCGCCGCTAAATCGACCGACCCGGTCGCTAAATCTACCGACCTGCCTGCAGTTTTAGGTCGGTAGATTTAGCGACCCGGTCGGAAGATTTTGCGCCCCAGTCGGTCGATTTAGCGACCCGGTCGCTCGCTTTAGCGACGCGGTCGGTGATTTAGCGACGCGGTCGGTGATTTAGCGACCCGGTCGGGAGGTTGCGTGGCAGGTTAGCCTAACTGAGGTAACGGTCGGGAGGTTGCGTGGCAGGTTAGCCTAACTGAGGTAAGGTTACTGAGGTTAGGTTTAGGGTTAGGGTTAGGGTTAGGGTTAGTAGGTCGGTGGAAGCGACCACCGGTCGGTGGATTTACCTACCCGGTCGCTGGATTAGCGTCCCAGTCGGTGGAATTAGCGTCCCGGTCGATGGAATTAGCGTCCCAGTCGGTCGATTTAGCGACCCGGTCGCTCGCTTTAGTGCCGCGGTCGGTGATTTAGCGACCCGGTCGCTCCATTTAGCGTCCCGGTCGCTCGCTTTAGTGCCGCGGTCGGTGATTTAGCGACCCGGTCGCTCCATTTAGCGACCCGGTCGCTCGATTTTGCGACCCGGTCGCTGAAAACAACCGACCACGTCGCGACCCGGTTGTAGGTCGCTAAATGATCTCGCCCTCTCTCGTAAGTCCGTCAGTCAGTCAGTCAGTCAGTCAGTCAGTCAGTCTGTCTGTCTGTCTGTCACACCTCACACGTCACACTCTTGCCCTGCTCATATCTCCGCAACCGTTGCCCCGATCCATGCCAAATTTTGCACACACACTCCTTACCTGCCAAACTACAACCTCCAAGGACCCCCGGAGCTCCAGGGACCCCCAGGTCCCTGGGGGACCCCCAGATGTAAAAAATGACCAAATGTGCTAAACTGACCAAATGACCACCCCAACGGGGCTGCTCACGGGGAATTCCCGGGGACCACCGACTCCTGGTGCTCCAGAACGGATGCAAAAGTGGTGGCGCCCCCAGTGGAGGACCCCCTACACTGCAGCTCACATAAAATGCCGTAACTCCGGCTAGGAGCGACCGGGACAGCCGGGGCCGGTACCTATTCGTCCGCCTTGCCGGCGCGGAGACCCCACCCCTCATTTCTCACATGGCCCTCTTCTAGCGCCACCATGAGGCCGATTCTTGCAAAACACATTTTTGGACACTGCTCCTACAATTTTTGCCCTAAAATCACGCAAATCGGTACACAGTATGTCTACACTCATCCCATCAACATGAATCTCTCCCATATAGCGCCACCTCCAGGCCGATTTTTAAAAACACATTTTTGGACACTGCTCCTACAGATTTTGCCCTAAAATCACAAAAATCACTACACACTATGTCTACACTCATGTCATCAACATGGATCAGGAAGATTTTGGCAAAACACATTTTTGCCCTATTTGTGGAGATAAGTGACCTACGGTCGCTTATCTCCCGATTAGGGAGTCTTACTGGTTACTTTAGATTGTGAAGTTCATTTTGGCCCGTTCCCCAGTGTAAATTCTGTCACGCTATTAAACAAGGCAGAAAGAAATATTCCTGACCTCTCATCATCAGCAATCCTTCTCATGTCAAGCTTGACTTCTGTGTCCTCAGATGTGCACTAACATTTTCCACTTTTTCAGTAAAGTGGCTTTGGAGACCAACTGTTCGTCACATTAAAATAGGGAAGGTCGCAGTTAATATGAAAAGCTCCACCGGCTGTCCCTCCCTCCCTCCGTCAGTCAGTCCCTCCATCTGTCCGTCACGTCACGTCACACTTTTGCCCCTACACTCTTATCTCCGCCACCGTTGCCCCTATGCATGCCAAACTTTGCACACACACTCCTTGGATGGCAACTCACAACCTGATTTCTCACATGGCCCTCTTCTAGCGGCACCATCAGGCCGATTTTAGCAAAACACATTTTTGGACACTGCTCCTACAGATTTTGCCCTAAAATCACACAAAGCGGTACACAGTATCTCTAAAGTCATGTCATCAACATGGATCTGTCCCATTTCCCATATTCCCTCCTGATTGGCTACGATTGCCTTCTAAAGTTTGTGTATGCGACGTGACGGTCGCTTATCTCCTGATTAGGGAGTCTTACTGGTATTTGTGTGTGTGTGTGTGTGTGTGTGTGTGTGTGTGTGTGTGTGTGTGTGTGTGTGTGTGTGTGTGTGTGTGTGCGTGTGCGTGCGTGCTTACGTCCGTGTGTGTGTGTATGTATGTGCGTGTGTGTGAGTGAGAAGAGAGAGCGAGAAAGAGACAGAGTGAGATGGATAGGAAGAGACATCTATGTGTGACAGAGAAGGGAGAAACAATTTGTGTGTGTGTGTGTGGGTGTGTGTGTGTGTGTGTGTGTGTGTGTGTGTGTGTGTGTGAGAGAGAGTTATCAGGGAGAGAGAGAGCTGTGTGTGTGTGATGTGATTGAATTGTGCCATTGTGCTCTCAGCAGAAATCAATGCTACTGTGCAACATGATGGCTTTAGTGGAAGCTGGAAAGGGCCCTCTCATGTGTGTGTGTGTGTGTGTGTGTGTGTGTGTGTGTGTGTGTATGTGCATGTGTGTGTGTGTGTGTGTGTGTGTGTGTGTGTGTGTGTGTGTGTGTGTGTGTGTGTGTGTGTGTGTGTGTGTGTGTGTGTGTGTGTGTGTGTGTGTGTGTGTGTGCCTGTGTACGTGTGTGTTGTCGTCTAATAGGAGGTTGCCAGATAGCTCATGAGCAGGTTAGGGGTGGAGAGCCATCACTGATAGGGGTAATTACCTTGTCCCCACAGACTCTGAATACTGTGTGTGTGTGTGTGTGTGTGTGTGTGTGTGTGTGTGTGTGTGTGTGTGTGTGTGTGTGTGTGTGTGTGTGTGTGTGTGTGTGTGTGTGTGTGTGTGTGTGTGTGTGCGTGCGCGTGTGTGCGTGTGTGGTGTTGGTAATGCAGTGTCTATCCCTGTGTACTACTGTGTTCTAGTGTGTTTGTGTCTGTATGCTTGTATGTTGACAGTAGGGGGTGGGGTTAGGACAGCAGTTGGGTTTGTGTCAGTGTGCTCTTTAAAGAGTTTGGGGGATGTACCGTAATTATTATTTCTATCTATACTATAGGCCTATATTTTGTATATTTGTGGGTCTCTGTTTATTGCATTGAAATAAGAAATGGAAAGATGCAGTTAAAATAGCAGAAGATATAGTAACACTAGTCCTGTGCCCGGGGGTGTGCACAGTATATGAGTGCACAGTATATGAGGGATTGGAATGTAATGTATATGAGGGAGTCTCAGAAGTAATGTTGGAGAACCCAGACCGGTTGCATGTCTCCATACGACATGTCTCCTTTCCGACACTAACCCTTACCCTAAACCTAAGCTCTATGGAAGTGTTGCCACTCCGATAATAAGAAGACAATGTCGGAGTGGCGACATGTCGGAATGGAGAGAGCGCCCCCCACCCAGACCAGTCACCATTGACTTTCAGTTGTGCAATACCTGTTGTATATCCGTCTGTCTGTCTGGCTCTCTTTTATGCCCATATATGGTGTTCCATGTCCAGGCCAGTCTGTGATGTCATCTCCAAATTTCGAGGCATTGTGAGCTTGTAGAACGTCTGTTTTTGGCAAAGAGCTTTCGTGTAGAGGGGGAAAAGAGCAGACTAAGTACAGAGTGAAAGGTCAAGTTTATTTATTGACGGTTCAAGTGGTTAAATATCTGGAAACACAAATTTACATGAACCCAAAATACACTGATGATTGTGCTGTCAAACGATGAAACTATATGGTATCTATGGGTTGTGGGGGGTCCCTGCTTCACCACTCTCTCGACTAAGGGGTCCTTGGCCTGAAAACGTTGGAGACCCCTGAACTAGTAGAACATAGACCTTTGTGCATAGTTAGTCTCTGGGCTCGGTACGTTCAACAGTCTGACGTTAGCCAGGTGGAATCTGTTTGGAAATCTGCTTTCGAAGCGTGAATCCCCAACCCACCAGGGTTCAGTTAGGTTCTTGTAAAGGAGCGCTTTGTTTTCGGTGGAGATGGCGGAGGCGCGCCGTCTCAGGCGACCATAAACCACGTGAGACCCCGCCGAGCGAGCGGTAGTGAGCGCATCGCCTGTCGAGCGTTGCGACGGTCGCATGAGCCGACTCAGCGCTGTTACCGAGTTATGTGCCGTTATGGACAGAATAGTAAATCTTCAGCCCCCCGACTTTCCAAGTGGATACAACAGAGCGCTCCCTACCTCCAGTTCAGCCAATCAGAAGCTTCCGAGGGGCGGATCTTAACTGAAGTCTAGAGGGTATTAGATACACACGCTTTCGAAACATGGGTTCCATTGTGGACGGTCTTTTAATGTGTGTGTGTGTGTGTGTGTGTGTGTGTGTGTGTGTGTGTGTGTGTGTGTGTGTGTGTGTGTGTGTGTGTGTGTGTGTGTGTGTGTGTGTGTGTGTGTGTGTTCCAGGTGAGTGTGTGGAGGGTCTTACGGAGGACGACGTGGTGCTACTACATTCCTGTCGCCAGTGGACCACGGTGACGGCCCACAGCCTGGAGGAGGGACACTATGTCATAGGACCCAAGATAGACATCCCACTGCAGTACCAGGGTGAATGCACACACACACACACACACACACACACACGCGCATGCACATACGCACACACACGCAAGCATCACATACACACAGTTACTCGAGCAGGGCTCTAAAGGGCGGTCTGTCCAACAATTTGGTTATACAAGATATCGTCACTGTCTGGCCAAAACCTCTTAACTCCATTTTTTTGTTTTTAGATTTTTTGGCATAAATCAGGGCTATTGAACACCCTTTACATCTGAGTGTTGGTTAAAATAATATTGAACCAATGGAAAATAGTAAAAAGTGCTTGGGACAAAACCTCCTAACTCCACACTTTCTGCCAAACCAGCTAACTCCACCCGATTGGCCCTGTCTTTTTTTTCATAAATATGTGCTATTGAAGACCCTTTACGTCTTTGTGTTGGTTAAAATAATATTGAACCTCCCACTTGAGCTCATTTTCCCGAAAATGAACATTTTGGAGTTAGGAGGTTTCGGCCCGACAGCAGAAATATCTTGAATACCACCGACTGGATTGCCATGGGATTTGCTGGATGAACCCAAACATAATGTTGGTGACCCCTCGGCCTTTCCACCAGAGCCTCCCTCCAGCCAACATGTCCAGCTGCGAGTAACTCCGCTTGACACCGTTTTTCTTCTGCTCCCATGTTAATGAACGACCGGGCCGTGTTTGGTGGGTTCCCAGCTAGCAGGGCTTTTTAAGTCTTGTTTTTTCTACCCAAGCATGAAGTGAAATAGCATAACATTCAACCCCCCCCCCCCTCCCTAACAAATAACCCTAATCTCCGGGGAAAGCACAACATTCTCACTAGGGTCAAACTTGTACTGCTGCCTGCTTCTCGCGTGGAATTTATGTCTTTACACAAAAGAGCAGACATTATGTGGACAGCTCAGTGGGTGCTCCTACTGCCTACTACTTGGCATGAGAAAACATACGTTTACATTGCCAAAGCAGAAGTGTACACAGTACAATACAATCAATCAATATAAAACAATCAAAATAAAATATGTACAATTTGGGGTGGAACAGTTCTCATGTATGGAGATTACTGGATGCAGACAGTGCAAGGATGCGTACACCATGATCAGTAGTCTTTAAGCTGGTTGTGTTCCATTTGATATCTTTCTCCTATCACAGCAGCTCACACATCTTGCCGCTGTGTTTGCACATTGTCGTACTTCACCCAGTAGATATGGGAGTTTTTCATCATTGGTCGAGTTTTCAAACTCTCTTTGTGTGGTTATGATCTGTGGGAAGTATGTGTCTCTGATGTCTTGGTACAGTGGGCAGGCCCACACACACATGCTTGGTACAGTGGGCAGGCCCACACACACATGCTTGGTACAGTGGGCAGGCCCACACACACACACACACAGGCACACCTCCGACCACTGGCTTTTCCCAGGCATCCACCCCACTGGCAGCCATGTATTCTTTGTTCCCAGAGGTTTTGGCCAGTAAAGCCCTCGCATACAGCAAGCCACGATGCATGGCGTTGTTGTCGGATGGAAACCGTGTATGTCCAAAACAAGTTACTTTGAAAAGCTCCACCTTTGCCCCTACTCTTATCTCCGCCACCGTTGCCCCTATCCATGCCATACTTTGCACACATACATGGCGAATCACAACCTTCTTCCTTGATTTCTCACATGGCCCTCTTCTAGCGCCACCATCAGGCCGATCTTTGCAAAACACATTTTTGGACACTGCTCCTACACATTTTTGTTTGGATTACCTGCAATTGCCTTCTAAAGTTTGTGTATGCGACGTGACGGTCGCTTATCTTCCGATTAGGGAGTCTTACTGGTATTTATCATTTTAAAAATGATTCAAAGTAGTGAGGCCTTGTGTGCCGTGAGGCATTGTGTGCTCCTTGTAGATCTGCTATTTTCACTAGTTTTTTGTGACACTTTTGTATGATGAAGTAGGCTTTAATTTACGAAAAAACGTACACGGTTGAAACGGGGAGATAAGAGGTCTCTGCCCGACAGTGACGATTGACCTTACCTGACTATCATCCAAGCCACTGAGCTCGTCCACTAAGTGCCTTCTCCTCCTGGTCAATGGACCACCAGGCAGCGTTACCTCACCAGGGCTTCTCCTCCTGGTCAATGGACCAGGCAGCGTTACCTCACCAGGGCTTCTCCTCCTGGTCAATGGACCAGGCAGCGTTACCTCACCAGGGCTTCTCCTCCTGGTCAATGGACCAGGCAGCGTTACCTCACCAGGGCTTCTCCTCCTGGTCAATGGACCAGGCAGCGTTACCTCACCAGGGCTTCTCCTCCTGGTCAATGGACCCAGGCAGCGTTACCTCACCAGGGCTTCTCCTCCTGGTCAATGGACCAGGCAGCAGCGTTACCTCACCAGGGCTTCTCCTCCTGGTCAATGGACCAGGCAGCGTTACCTCACCAGGGCTTCTCCTCCTGGTCAATGGACCAGGCAGCAGCGTTACCTCACCAGGGCTTCTCCTCCTGGTCAATGGACCAGGCAGCAGCGTTACCTCACCAGGGCTTCTCCTCCTGGTCAATGGACCAGGCAGCGTTACCTCACCAGGGCTTCTCCTCCTGGTCAATGGACCAGGCAGCAGCGTTACCTCACCAGGGCTTCTCCTCCTGGTCAATGGACCAGGCAGCGTTACCTCACCAGGGCTTCTCCTCCTGGTCAATGGACCACCAGGCAGCGTTACCTCACCAGGGCTTCTCCTCCTGGTCAATGGACCAGGCAGCGTTACCTCACCAGGGCTTCTCCTCCTGGTCAATGGACCACCAGGCAGCGTTACCTCACCAGGGCTTCTCCTCCTGGTCAATGGACCAGGCAGCAGCGTTACCTCACCAGGGCTTCTCCTCCTGGTCAATGGACCAGGCAGCGTTACCTCACCAGGGCTTCTCCTCCTGGTCAATGGACCAGGCAGCAGCGTTACCTCACCAGGGCTTCTCCTCCTGGTCAATGGACCAGGCAGCAGCGTTACCTCACCAGGGCTTCTCCTCCTGGTCAATGGACCAGGCAGCAGCGTTACCTCACCAGGGCTTCTCCTCCTGGTCAATGGACCACCAGGCAGCGTTACCTCACCAGGGCTTCTCCTCCTGGTCAATGGACCACCAGGCAGCGTTACCTCACCAGGGCTTCTCCTCCTGGTCAATGGACCAGGCAGCGTTACCTCACCAGGGCTTCTCCTCCTGGTCAATGGACCAGGCAGCGTTACCTCACCAGGGCTTCTCCTCCTGGTCAATGGACCAGGCAGCGTTACCTCACCAGGGCTTCTCCTCCTGGTCAATGGACCAGGCAGCGTTACCTCACCAGGGCTTCTCCTCCTGGTCAATGGACCACCAGGCAGCGTTACCTCACCAGGGCTTCTCCTCCTGGTCAATGGACCAGGCAGCGTTACCTCACCAGGGCTTCTCCTCCTGGTCAATGGACCAGGCAGCAGCGTTACCTCACCAGGGCTTCTCCTCCTGGTCAATGGACCAGGCAGCGTTACCTCACCAGAGCTTCTCCTCCTGGTCAATGGACCAGGCAGCGTTACCTCACCAGGGCTTCTCCTCCTGGTCAATGGACCAGGCAGCGTTACCTCACCAGGGCTTCTCCTCCTGGTCAATGGACCAGGCAGCGTTACCTCACCAGGGCTTCTCCTCCTGGTCAATGGACCAGGCAGCGTTACCTCACCAGGGCTTCTCCTCCTGGTCAATGGACCAGGCAGCAGCGTTACCTCACCAGGGCTTCTCCTCCTGGTCAATGGACCAGGCAGCGTTACCTCACCAGGGCTTCTCCTCCTGGTCAATGGACCAGGCAGCAGCGTTACCTCACCAGGGCTTCTCCTCCTGGTCAATGGACCAGGCAGCAGCGTTACCTCACCAGGGCTTCTCCTCCTGGTCAATGGACCAGGCAGCGTTACCTCACCAGGGCTTCTCCTCCTGGTCAATGGACCAGGCAGCGTTACCTCACCAGGGCTTCTCCTCCTGGTCAATGGACCACCAGGCAGCGTTACCTCACCAGGGCTTCTCCTCCTGGTCAATGGACCACCAGGCAGCAGCGTTACCTCACCAGGGCTTCTCCTCCTGGTCAATGGACCACCAGGCAGCAGCGTTACCTCACCAGGGCTTCTCCTCCTGGTCAATGGACCAGGCAGCAGCGTTACCTCACCAGGGCTTCTCCTCCTGGTCAATGGACCAGGCAGCAGCGTTACCTCACCAGGGCTTCTCCTCCTGGTCAATGGACCAGGCAGCGTTACCTCACCAGGGCTTCTCCTCCTGGTCAATGGACCAGGCAGCAGCGCTACCTCACCAGGGCTTCTCCTCCTGGTCAATGGACCAGGCAGCGTTACCTCACCAGGGCTTCTCCTCCTGGTCAATGGACCAGGCAGCAGCGTTACCTCACCAGGGCTTCTCCTCCTGGTCAATGGACCAGGCAGCAGCGTTACCTCACCAGGGCTTCTCCTCCTGGTCAATGGACCAGGCAGCGTTACCTCACCAGGGCTTCTCCTCCTGGTCAATGGACCAGGCAGCGTTACCTCACCAGAGCTTCTCCTCCTGGTCAATGGACCAGGCAGCGTTACCTCACCAGGGCTTCTCCTCCTGGTCAATGGACCAGGCAGCGTTACCTCACCAGGGCTTCTCCTCCTGGTCAATGGACCAGGCAGCGTTACCTCACCAGAGCTTCTCCTCCTGGTCAATGGACCAGGCAGCAGCGTTACCTCACCAGGGCTTCTCCTCCTGGTCAATGGACCAGGCAGCGTTACCTCACCAGGGCTTCTCCTCCTGGTCAATGGACCAGGCAGCGTTACCTCACCAGGGCTTCTCCTCCTGGTCAATGGACCAGGCAGCGTTACCTCACCAGAGCTTCTCCTCCTGGTCAATGGACCAGGCAGCAGCGTTACCTCACCAGGGCTTCTCCTCCTGGTCAATGGACCAGGCAGCGTTACCTCACCAGGGCTTCTCCTCCTGGTCAATGGACCAGGCAGCGTTACCTCACCAGGGCTTCTCCTCCTGGTCAATGGACCAGGCAGCGTTACCTCACCAGGGCTTCTCCTCCTGGTCAATGGACCAGGCAGCAGCGTTACCTCACCAGGGCTTCTCCTCCTGGTCAATGGACCAGGCAGCGTTACCTCACCAGGGCTTCTCCTCCTGGTCAATGGACCACCAGGCAGCGTTACCTCACCAGGGCTTCTCCTCCTGGTCAATGGACCAGGCAGCGTTACCTCACCAGGGCTTCTCCTCCTGGTCAATGGACCACCAGGCAGCGTTACCTCACCAGGGCTTCTCCTCCTGGTCAATGGACCAGGCAGCAGCGTTACCTCACCAGGGCTTCTCCTCCTGGTCAATGGACCAGGCAGCGTTACCTCACCAGGGCTTCTCCTCCTGGTCAATGGACCAGGCAGCAGCGTTACCTCACCAGGGCTTCTCCTCCTGGTCAATGGACCAGGCAGCAGCGTTACCTCACCAGGGCTTCTCCTCCTGGTCAATGGACCAGGCAGCAGCGTTACCTCACCAGGGCTTCTCCTCCTGGTCAATGGACCACCAGGCAGCGTTACCTCACCAGGGCTTCTCCTCCTGGTCAATGGACCACCAGGCAGCGTTACCTCACCAGGGCTTCTCCTCCTGGTCAATGGACCAGGCAGCGTTACCTCACCAGGGCTTCTCCTCCTGGTCAATGGACCAGGCAGCGTTACCTCACCAGGGCTTCTCCTCCTGGTCAATGGACCACCAGGCAGCGTTACCTCACCAGGGCTTCTCCTCCTGGTCAATGGACCAGGCAGCGTTACCTCACCAGGGCTTCTCCTCCTGGTCAATGGACCAGGCAGCAGCGTTACCTCACCAGGGCTTCTCCTCCTGGTCAATGGACCAGGCAGCGTTACCTCACCAGAGCTTCTCCTCCTGGTCAATGGACCAGGCAGCGTTACCTCACCAGGGCTTCTCCTCCTGGTCAATGGACCAGGCAGCGTTACCTCACCAGGGCTTCTCCTCCTGGTCAATGGACCAGGCAGCGTTACCTCACCAGGGCTTCTCCTCCTGGTCAATGGACCAGGCAGCGTTACCTCACCAGGGCTTCTCCTCCTGGTCAATGGACCAGGCAGCAGCGTTACCTCACCAGGGCTTCTCCTCCTGGTCAATGGACCAGGCAGCAGCGTTACCTCACCAGGGCTTCTCCTCCTGGTCAATGGACCAGGCAGCGTTACCTCACCAGGGCTTCTCCTCCTGGTCAATGGACCAGGCAGCGTTACCTCACCAGGGCTTCTCCTCCTGGTCAATGGACCACCAGGCAGCGTTACCTCACCAGGGCTTCTCCTCCTGGTCAATGGACCACCAGGCAGCAGCGTTACCTCACCAGGGCTTCTCCTCCTGGTCAATGGACCACCAGGCAGCAGCGTTACCTCACCAGGGCTTCTCCTCCTGGTCAATGGACCAGGCAGCAGCGTTACCTCACCAGGGCTTCTCCTCCTGGTCAATGGACCAGGCAGCAGCGTTACCTCACCAGGGCTTCTCCTCCTGGTCAATGGACCAGGCAGCGTTACCTCACCAGGGCTTCTCCTCCTGGTCAATGGACCAGGCAGCAGCGCTACCTCACCAGGGCTTCTCCTCCTGGTCAATGGACCAGGCAGCGTTACCTCACCAGGGCTTCTCCTCCTGGTCAATGGACCAGGCAGCGTTACCTCACCAGAGCTTCTCCTCCTGGTCAATGGACCAGGCAGCGTTACCTCACCAGGGCTTCTCCTCCTGGTCAATGGACCAGGCAGCGTTACCTCACCAGGGCTTCTCCTCCTGGTCAATGGACCAGGCAGCGTTACCTCACCAGAGCTTCTCCTCCTGGTCAATGGACCAGGCAGCAGCGTTACCTCACCAGGGCTTCTCCTCCTGGTCAATGGACCAGGCAGCGTTACCTCACCAGGGCTTCTCCTCCTGGTCAATGGACCAGGCAGCGTTACCTCACCAGGGCTTCTCCTCCTGGTCAATGGACCAGGCAGCGTTACCTCACCAGAGCTTCTCCTCCTGGTCAATGGACCAGGCAGCAGCGTTACCTCACCAGGGCTTCTCCTCCTGGTCAATGGACCAGGCAGCGTTACCTCACCAGGGCTTCTCCTCCTGGTCAATGGACCAGGCAGCGTTACCTCACCAGGGCTTCTCCTCCTGGTCAATGGACCAGGCAGCGTTACCTCACCAGGGCTTCTCCTCCTGGTCAATGGACCAGGCAGCAGCGTTACCTCACCAGGGCTTCTCCTCCTGGTCAATGGACCAGGCAGCGTTACCTCACCAGGGCTTCTCCTCCTGGTCAATGGACCACCAGGCAGCGTTACCTCACCAGGGCTTCTCCTCCTGGTCAATGGACCAGGCAGCGTTACCTCACCAGGGCTTCTCCTCCTGGTCAATGGACCACCAGGCAGCGTTACCTCACCAGGGCTTCTCCTCCTGGTCAATGGACCAGGCAGCAGCGTTACCTCACCAGGGCTTCTCCTCCTGGTCAATGGACCAGGCAGCGTTACCTCACCAGGGCTTCTCCTCCTGGTCAATGGACCAGGCAGCAGCGTTACCTCACCAGGGCTTCTCCTCCTGGTCAATGGACCAGGCAGCAGCGTTACCTCACCAGGGCTTCTCCTCCTGGTCAATGGACCAGGCAGCAGCGTTACCTCACCAGGGCTTCTCCTCCTGGTCAATGGACCACCAGGCAGCGTTACCTCACCAGGGCTTCTCCTCCTGGTCAATGGACCACCAGGCAGCGTTACCTCACCAGGGCTTCTCCTCCTGGTCAATGGACCAGGCAGCGTTACCTCACCAGGGCTTCTCCTCCTGGTCAATGGACCAGGCAGCGTTACCTCACCAGGGCTTCTCCTCCTGGTCAATGGACCACCAGGCAGCGTTACCTCACCAGGGCTTCTCCTCCTGGTCAATGGACCAGGCAGCGTTACCTCACCAGGGCTTCTCCTCCTGGTCAATGGACCAGGCAGCAGCGTTACCTCACCAGGGCTTCTCCTCCTGGTCAATGGACCAGGCAGCGTTACCTCACCAGAGCTTCTCCTCCTGGTCAATGGACCAGGCAGCGTTACCTCACCAGGGCTTCTCCTCCTGGTCAATGGACCAGGCAGCGTTACCTCACCAGGGCTTCTCCTCCTGGTCAATGGACCAGGCAGCGTTACCTCACCAGGGCTTCTCCTCCTGGTCAATGGACCAGGCAGCGTTACCTCACCAGGGCTTCTCCTCCTGGTCAATGGACCAGGCAGCAGCGTTACCTCACCAGGGCTTCTCCTCCTGGTCAATGGACCAGGCAGCAGCGTTACCTCACCAGGGCTTCTCCTCCTGGTCAATGGACCAGGCAGCGTTACCTCACCAGGGCTTCTCCTCCTGGTCAATGGACCAGGCAGCGTTACCTCACCAGGGCTTCTCCTCCTGGTCAATGGACCACCAGGCAGCGTTACCTCACCAGGGCTTCTCCTCCTGGTCAATGGACCACCAGGCAGCAGCGTTACCTCACCAGGGCTTCTCCTCCTGGTCAATGGACCACCAGGCAGCAGCGTTACCTCACCAGGGCTTCTCCTCCTGGTCAATGGACCAGGCAGCAGCGTTACCTCACCAGGGCTTCTCCTCCTGGTCAATGGACCAGGCAGCGTTACCTCACCAGGGCTTCTCCTCCTGGTCAATGGACCAGGCAGCAGCGCTACCTCACCAGGGCTTCTCCTCCTGGTCAATGGACCAGGCAGCGTTACCTCACCAGGGCTTCTCCTCCTGGTCAATGGACCAGGCAGCAGCGTTACCTCACCAGGGCTTCTCCTCCTGGTCAATGGACCAGGCAGCAGCGTTACCTCACCAGGGCTTCTCCTCCTGGTCAATGGACCAGGCAGCGTTACCTCACCAGGGCTTCTCCTCCTGGTCAATGGACCAGGCAGCGTTACCTCACCAGAGCTTCTCCTCCTGGTCAATGGACCAGGCAGCGTTACCTCACCAGGGCTTCTCCTCCTGGTCAATGGACCAGGCAGCGTTACCTCACCAGGGCTTCTCCTCCTGGTCAATGGACCAGGCAGCGTTACCTCACCAGAGCTTCTCCTCCTGGTCAATGGACCAGGCAGCAGCGTTACCTCACCAGGGCTTCTCCTCCTGGTCAATGGACCAGGCAGCGTTACCTCACCAGGGCTTCTCCTCCTGGTCAATGGACCAGGCAGCGTTACCTCACCAGGGCTTCTCCTCCTGGTCAATGGACCAGGCAGCGTTACCTCACCAGAGCTTCTCCTCCTGGTCAATGGACCAGGCAGCAGCGTTACCTCACCAGGGCTTCTCCTCCTGGTCAATGGACCAGGCAGCGTTACCTCACCAGGGCTTCTCCTCCTGGTCAATGGACCAGGCAGCGTTACCTCACCAGGGCTTCTCCTCCTGGTCAATGGACCAGGCAGCGTTACCTCACCAGGGCTTCTCCTCCTGGTCAATGGACCAGGCAGCGTTACCTCACCAGAGCTTCTCCTCCTGGTCAATGGACCAGGCAGCAGCGTTACCTCACCAGGGCTTCTCCTCCTGGTCAATGGACCAGGCAGCAGCATTACCTCACCAGGGCTTCTCCTCCTGGTCAATGGACCAGGCAGCAGTGTTACCTCACCAGGGCTTCTCCTCCTGGTCAATGGACCAGGCAGCGTTACCTCAACAGAGCTTCTCCTCCTGGTCAATGGACCAGGCAGCAGCGTTACCTCACCAGGGCTTCTCCTCCTGGTCAATGGACCAGGCAGCAGCGTTACCTCACCAGGGCTTCTCCTCCTGGTCAATGGACCAGGCAGCAGTGTTACCTCACCAGGGCTTCTCCTCCTGGTCAATGGACCACCAGGCAGCGTTACCTCACCAGAGCTTCTCCTCCTGGTCAATGGACCAGGCAGCGTTACCTCACCAGGGCTTCTCCTCCTGGTCAATGGACCACCAGGCAGCGTTACCTCACCAGAGCTTCTCCTCCTGGTCAATGGACCAGGCAGCGTTACCTCACCAGGGCTTCTCCTCCTGGTCAATGGACCAGGCAGCGTTACCTCACCAGGGCTTCTCCTCCTGGTCAATGGACCACCAGGCAGCGTTACCTCACCAGAGCTTCTCCTCCTGGTCAATGGACCACCAGGCAGCGTTACCTCACCAGAGCTTCTCCTCCTGGTCAATGGACCACCAGGCAGCGTTACCTCACCAGAGCTTCTCCTCCTGGTCAATGGACCAGGCAGCGTTACCTCACCAGGGCTTCTCCTCCTGGTCAATGGACCAGGCAGCGTTACCTCACCAGGGCTTCTCCTCCTGGTCAATGGACCACCAGGCAGCGTTACCTCACCAGAGCTTCTCCTCCTGGTCAATGGACCACCAGGCAGCGTTACCTCACCAGGGCTTCTCCTCCTGGTCAATGGACCAGGCAGCAGCGTTACCTCACCAGGGCTTCTCCTCCTGGTCAATGGACCAGGCAGCAGTGTTACCTCACCAGGGCTTCTCCTCCTGGTCAATGGACCACCAGGCAGCGTTACCTCACCAGAGCTTCTCCTCCTGGTCAATGGACCAGGCAGCGTTACCTCACCAGGGCTTCTCCTCCTGGTCAATGGACCACCAGGCAGCGTTACCTCACCAGAGCTTCTCCTCCTGGTCAATGGACCAGGCAGCGTTACCTCACCAGGGCTTCTCCTCCTGGTCAATGGACCAGGCAGCGTTACCTCACCAGGGCTTCTCCTCCTGGTCAATGGACCACCAGGCAGCGTTACCTCACCAGAGCTTCTCCTCCTGGTCAATGGACCACCAGGCAGCGTTACCTCACCAGAGCTTCTCCTCCTGGTCAATGGACCACCAGGCAGCGTTACCTCACCAGAGCTTCTCCTCCTGGTCAATGGACCAGGCAGCGTTACCTCACCAGGGCTTCTCCTCCTGGTCAATGGACCAGGCAGCGTTACCTCACCAGGGCTTCTCCTCCTGGTCAATGGACCACCAGGCAGCGTTACCTCACCAGAGCTTCTCCTCCTGGTCAATGGACCACCAGGCAGCGTTACCTCACCAGGGCTTCTCCTCCTGGTCAATGGACCAGGCAGCAGCGTTACCTCACCAGGGCTTCTCCTCCTGGTCAATGGACCAGGCAGCAGTGTTACCTCACCAGGGCTTCTCCTCCTGGTCAATGGACCACCAGGCAGCGTTACCTCACCAGAGCTTCTCCTCCTGGTCAATGGACCAGGCAGCGTTACCTCACCAGGGCTTCTCCTCCTGGTCAATGGACCACCAGGCAGCGTTACCTCACCAGAGCTTCTCCTCCTGGTCAATGGACCAGGCAGCGTTACCTCACCAGGGCTTCTCCTCCTGGTCAATGGACCAGGCAGCGTTACCTCACCAGGGCTTCTCCTCCTGGTCAATGGACCACCAGGCAGCGTTACCTCACCAGAGCTTCTCCTCCTGGTCAATGGACCACCAGGCAGCGTTACCTCACCAGAGCTTCTCCTCCTGGTCAATGGACCACCAGGCAGCGTTACCTCACCAGGGCTTCTCCTCCTGGTCAATGGACCAGGCAGCAGCGTTACCTCACCAGGGCTTCTCCTCCTGGTCAATGGACCAGGCAGCAGTGTTACCTCACCAGGGCTTCTCCTCCTGGTCAATGGACCACCAGGCAGCGTTACCTCACCAGAGCTTCTCCTCCTGGTCAATGGACCAGGCAGCGTTACCTCACCAGGGCTTCTCCTCCTGGTCAATGGACCACCAGGCAGCGTTACCTCACCAGAGCTTCTCCTCCTGGTCAATGGACCAGGCAGCGTTACCTCACCAGGGCTTCTCCTCCTGGTCAATGGACCAGGCAGCGTTACCTCACCAGGGCTTCTCCTCCTGGTCAATGGACCACCAGGCAGCGTTACCTCACCAGAGCTTCTCCTCCTGGTCAATGGACCACCAGGCAGCGTTACCTCACCAGAGCTTCTCCTCCTGGTCAATGGACCACCAGGCAGCGTTACCTCACCAGGGCTTCTCCTCCTGGTCAATGGACCAGGCAGCAGCGTTACCTCACCAGAGCTTCTCCTCCTGGTCAATGGACCAGGCAGCGTTACCTCACCAGGGCTTCTCCTCCTGGTCAATGGACCAGGCAGCAGCGTTACCTCACCAGGGCTTGGTCCTCAACACTCCCATTGTTGCCAGTGTCCATCCTGTGGCGTGGCTCCCTGTGTAACAGGATCCTAATGCCTCCGCTCCGCTGCTTCCTCTTTTGATGGGAGCGCTGATGTCACCTCCTCGCCCGCTGTGTCTCAGCCTTCCTGATGTCACCTCCTCGCCCGCTGTGTCTGAGCCTTCCTGATGTCACCTCCTCGCCCGCTGTGTCTGAGCCTTCCTGATGTCACCTCCTCGCCCGCTGTGTCTGAGCCTTCCTGATGTCACCTCCTCGCCCGCTGTGTCTCAGCCTTCCTGATGTCACCTCCTCGCCCGCTGTGTCTGAGCCTTCCTGATGTCACCTCCTCGCCCGCTGTGTCTGAGCCTTCCTGATGTCACCTCCTCGCCCGCTGTGTCTCAGCCTTCCTGATGTCACCTCCTCGCCCGCTGTGTCTGAGCCTTCCTGATGTCACCTCCTCGCCCGCTGTGTCTGAGCCTTCCTGATGTCACCTCCTCGCCCGCTGTGTCTCAGCCTTCCTCGCCTCAGTAATCACAATAATGAAAGATGTCTCGGGGAACCGGATGGTCAGGGGGATTCTCTCTTCCGACAAGTTGAGATCAGGGCCACAATTTACAATTACAATTTAGGCATTTTAGCAGACGTTTTTAATCCAAAGCGACTTGCAATAAGCAGGTAATACATCAATATAATAAGCAAGATAATATGTCAGTACATCAACAACAATATAACAAGGCATAGGAATATCAATCTAGAAAAACAATAAACAAAAAACTTTTCTAAAACCTAAAAATGCTATCTAGCTTCATGTGTGGTCATTGAGGGAAGGGGAGTGTTACAGTAGTGCTATGGGTTTAGGTGGAGTCTGAAGAGGTTTTCAGTCCACGGTGGAAGCTAGGGAGTGAGTCTATAGTTCTTAGTGCGACAGGGAGTTTATTCCACAGTTTGGGGGCCAGGAGGGCAAATTGTCTAGGATGAGTGGATTTTTGTCCTGTGGTTTTTAGCGTGGGTTCTGTCAGCAGGCCACTGTAGACCTTGCGTTGGTGTCACATTTTAACTGAAATGCTAATCGAGGGCAATTTCAAATTACCTGACTGTATTAGTTGACCGATTTCATGTAAAAGATACTTATTGGATTTAGTGTAAACAACAACAAAGATTTAGCTGTGCTGTTATTAGGCCTGTAGTATGTTACTGGAGTTGTTTATTTGAACATAGATAATATAGAGTAATAGAGTGTGTGGACACTGTAATCATATTGGTTGTTTCAGTTTCTTGTGTTTGTGGATGAAACGCTATCTGTCATCTATTTTGAGCACATTGGATTTATTTCATTTAAGGGATAGGTTGTTATATCATGGCCACCAGGCCTGTCACACTGGAAGACCCAGCATTTGTCTGTGGAAGTAAGGGACTTATAAGGGACAGTTTCATTGTCCAAAGTACCTTGTTGTTCATACCTAGAATCTGTCCTCTGCATTGAACTCATGCTAACTATTGGGTGCAATGAGCAGCGCCCGAGGAGCATATAGGGGACAAATAGCTCTGGTCCAGAGTGTCAGCTGCACTGACGCTCTGACAGACTGCTGGCTAAAAGACTAGACCAGGATTTCTCTACCCCTACGAGAGCTCAACTTCAGTCAAAATAAACAAAACTACTTCACTACTCACCAAACCAAAGGTAGTTTTGCGTTGTTGAAAGTCTATTCTCCGCGGTGGGAGACCTCTCAGGTCCCCACCCACTCTGTAAAATACATTATTTTTGTCATGAAATAAAATGCACCCACCTCGAGCCACCCATCGGCCACCGCAGACACAACATGGAAATAAGCGGCGGTCGAGTTGGATGTGTTTTATTTCATGACAAAAATAATGTATTTTACAGAGTGGGTGGGGTGCTGAGAGGTTTCCCACCTCGGAGAATAGACTTTCAACAACACAAAACTACCTTTGGTTTGGTGAGTATAAATTAGTTTAGTTTTATTTTGACTGAAGTTGAGCCATCGTAGAGGCTAAGAAATCATTGCAGATGACGCTCTGGACCAGAGCTACTTTAACATGATACAAGCAGGAGTCAGGATCGAACCGGGAACCTTCCGCCTCCCAGTCGACCACCTGTAGGAGATGCTTGAATGAATGTCGTGATCCCTGTTGCTCTCGTGAATCACGGAGGCATCGATATATCTGTCCACATCAGCTTCTTCCTCGCAGCCGTGTGATGTAACG
>NC_137823.1:59912310-59919810 GCF_963921795.1 Nannobrachium achirus
CTAAAAGTGTCATTTTGTGTCAGTGATTGCAATCACTACTTCTGATGTCTCGCTCACCGAGCACACAAGCAACAGAGAGATCATCAATGGTATTTGCACCTTGCACATAATTTGCACTTTATGTAATGTTTTGAGTTGCACAGACACTTACATTAGGCTGAGGTAGCAGAGTGGATAGAGTGAGTGGTCGTCTGGGAATTATCAGTCTATCTATGCGTCGCCGTGTCCCATAGCAAACCACTGAAAACATATAAGCACTTAAGCCCTATATACTTCATTATATGAAAACAGCGATCTACAAGATCACAAAGCATCGCAACAGATCTCCTATTTTCACTGCTATTTTATGAAAATATTTGAAGGTTTTAAAATGGAGTTGTTAAACCCTGTATCAGCTCCCTGTGTGGGCATCTGAGCAGCCATCCGCTGGGTGAAGCACTTAAAGTAATTTTCCATCCCCCGAGGACCAGAACATGCTTTTACCATTTCCCATGTAAGTATCATCTGTTAGTACACTGTCTGTTTGTTTGTGTGCGTGCAGGTCGTGTCGGGTGAGTTCAGCGAGGACAGTGAGCCCTACAGCTTCACTCTGCAGGAAGGAGACGAGCTGTCACTCATGGGGAAGGCGGAGCTTCTGTGTGCCACGCCCGCCAGGGAGAGGACCGGACTGAGCGCGCTCCTGAGACGCCTGGGGAAGACCCCCAGAAGTAAGGCCTGTGCAGGGACGTGCAGAGGACGTTAGAGAGGCAGTACAGTGGCTGACATTTATAAAAGGGCCTTTTGGTGGAAATATTGAAAATAGCAGACCTCCAAGATCACAACGCGTCGCGCTGCGACACCTTGTGAGCTTGGAGGTCGGTTATTTTCAGACTTGATACCACACAGAACTAAGCATAAAAAAGGCAATGTGGTATACAGCATGGATTTCTACACAGAGAGGGCAATTCTTTCAACATAAGATGCTGCGTTCAAGTTCAGGAGAGTTTGGACAAGGCAATTCTCTTGAATGCTGCCTTCAGGTGTGGCATGGAAAGAGGGGCATTTGGCATTTTGCCTATGTGTGCACGTGCCTGACGAGTGCCTCCACTACCCTCCCTGTGTTGTCCGCAGGTAAGACGCCCTGCCTGGTGTGCATGAACCACCGCACCAACCAGAGCGTGAGCCTGCCGTTCGCCTGCCGCGGCCGCTTCTGCACGCGCTCGCCGCTGGAGCAGGGCATGCTGGGAGCCGAGCACACGGTGCGCAGCATCATCGAGCGCGTGCGGCTGCCCGTCAACGTGTCGGTGCCCTCGCGGCCGCCCCGCAACCCCTACGACCGGCACGCCGTGCGCGAGGGCCACCGCTACAAGCTGCTCAACATCGTCAGCAAGACGGTGGTGCTCTGCCTCGTGCTGCGCGGGCGCCATGAGGTGTGTAGTAGATTAGAGATTATCGTGATTGATTATGTGTGACTAGGGCTGTCACAGTTATTACATAATCATCTAATCGCAATTATTTGACATAATCGTCATAATCATTTCCATGTTGAGAAATGTTCGTATATATTTTTTTAAGTAAAAAATAGAGAGAGGGCGAGATCATTTAGCGACCTACAACCGGGTCGCGACGTGGTCGGTAGTTTTCAGCGACCGGGTCGCAAAATCGAGCGACCGGGTCGCTAAATGGAGCGACCGGGTCGCTAAATCACCGACCGCAGCACTAAAGCGAGCGACCGGGTCGCTAAATGGAGCGACCGGGTCGCTAAATCACCGACCGCGGCACTAAAGCGAGCGACCGGGTCGCTAAATCGACCGACTGGGACGCTAATTCCATCGACCGGGACGCTAATTCCACCGACTGGGACGCTAATCCAGCGACCGGGTAGGTAAATCCACCGACCGGTGGTCGCTTCCACCGACCTACTAACCCTAACCCTAACCCTAACCCTAAACCTAACCTCAGTAACCTTACCTCAGTTAGGCTAACCTGCCACGCATTCTCCCGACCGGGTCGCTAAATCACCGACCGCGTCGCTAAATCACCGACCGCATCGCTAAAGCGAGCGACCGGGTCGCTAAATCGACCGACTGGGGCGCAAAATCTTCCGACCGGGTCGCTAAATCTACCGACCTAAAACTGCAGGCAGTTCGGTAGATTTAGCGACCGGGTCGGTCGATTTAGCGGCGCGGTCGGTGATTTAGCGACCCGGTCGCTCGATTTAGCGACCCGGTCGCTGAAAACTACCGACCACGTCGCGACCCGGTTGTAGGTCGCTAAATGATCTCGCTCCTACTGAAAAAATAGTGGAAATAGCAGATAGCTATATAATAGATAATAGAAGTAGCAGAACTTCAAAGCCTAAAAGCCAAACAGAAATGCAATTGTCAACGACAAAAACACTATTAAATCGTTAATCACAATTATTTGAGTGACAATTAATCGTCATGTATAATGTCATAATGGTGACAGCCCTATGTGTGACGTTATAGAGTAGATCATGTGTTCATTGATTATATTAATATCTAGTTCTTATGATACATCATTGATACGGGATAGCTTGTAGTAGTCTAGATGTCTCACTAGGACTGAGTAGATAGTGTTTTGGTAAAGTCTATCTTGTTATGGTACAGCTCGTTCCAGAGGCCTTGAAGCCACACAGTATAACTCTAGTGTTTGACCATTCCTCTGGGCAGAACTACCTTACCACTGACCTGAGTGTTAAACTGTACTTCTGTCCATGATATCATGTTATATAAAGCATAAACACCACCACCTAATACATTAGTTCTCAACCTGTGGGTCGGGACCCCCAGGGGGGTGGGGGGGTCCCCAGATGATTAACTTAATGTGCAACATTGTTTACTCTCTCAACAGTTAACAAACCCTACATGAAGTTTTAGTGTATAGATGGTATCAGCACATTCCTAAAGTGACAATTTAATAACAAATTAAACATTGGCTAAATTGTCAAATATTAGAGGCAGAAAGTGTGACAATCTACATGCTCACAAGTATTTGTGAGTATGTAGATCTGCTATTTTCACAATAGAACCTTGTTATACAAAATGTAATGCCTCAACTCTTAGTGCTCATCAGGGTGGGGGGGGTTCCCCAGTTAAAATAAGATTGTTTTGGGGGT
The DNA here is from genome assembly GCF_963921795.1 of Nannobrachium achirus. Taxonomy (NCBI): domain Eukaryota; kingdom Metazoa; phylum Chordata; class Actinopteri; order Myctophiformes; family Myctophidae; genus Nannobrachium; species Nannobrachium achirus. Next base: position 59,915,429 of record NC_137823.1, read on the forward strand.
CGCGGCCTGAAAAGGTTGAGAACCACTGACCTAATAGTAGGCTATTAGGTAAATACATGGTCTTGTCTCCTCATTTTCTCATTGATTATTGATTGATCTGAATTCCCACCCGCAGGTGTCGCCCTCCCACTTCCTGCTGCTGCGCTGCATGCCACGCTTCGACGCCGCCGAGGCGTCCGTCTACGCCGCCGCCCTGGAGAGCCTGCTGCTGCGGCACGCCTTCGACCCGGACGCCTACTCCCGCGCCGTGCGCGAGACGCGCCCCGAGCTGGAGTGCGTGACGGAGGAGTGCTGCGCCAGCCCGAGGCGGGGCGGCGTCGGGTCGGCGCCCTCGTCCCGCCTGTGCGTGGTGTCGGCACGGGACTCGCTGGTCCCGCAGGTGGCACTGCAGCGCCTCTCGATCTGGGGCGGCGGCGTGACGACAGACGGCCTGTCGACGAGGCGCTGCAGGGACTCGCTGGGGGAGGGGCTGGGGGAGGAGGGGCCGGGCGGCGAGGAGGAGAGGGAGTACGTGACCCCGGAGTGGCCGACGGAGGCTGACCTGAGGACCGGAGGAGGCGAGGAGATCCCCTACGAGGAGCTCTGGACCAATCAGAATCACGCGGGGGAGGGCCTGGGGAAGGAGCCCAACCTCATCTCGTTCCATTCCACCTCGTCGCTGGACGGATCGCTGGGCACCGTGGTGGCAAGGATGTCCACCCCACCCCCCGTACCGCCCAAATCTGATGCTGTGAGATTACACTCCTCTCTCCCCCAGCACCTCTCCCCCCAGCACCCCTCTCCCCCCAGCACCTCTCCCCCCAGCACCTCTCCCCCCAGCACCTCTCTCCCCCCAGCACCCCTCTCCTCCCAGCACCCCTCTCCCCCCAGCACCTCTCCCCCAGCACCCCTCTCCCCCCAGCACCTCCCTCCCCCCCCAGCACGCTTGAATACTTTAGTAGCAGTTTGCATATAAAACCCACAGGGACAGAGCAGTATACCATTACTTCAGATAACATGTCACGTTAATGTTAATGCCAGGACCTGGACCAATCAGTGACGTCTCGATTGGGGCCAGATCACTAGCCTGGCCTGGCCAGACTATATACTAAATGCAGCTAACTAACTGCAGTATCTAGTCTGCAGGTTCTCCCATTCAGAAGAAATTCATGGGAGGAGGTAACAAAAAATCACACCCAATGTGAAGTGAGCGGTGGTCGTGCTTGCATAACGTCTGTCTTCAGACTAGGATTTGAGTCTAGGATGTACAGGCTATGCTACACATGCTATGGAAAAAGGCTACAGACATACAACACTAGACAAACATGATGCTATGTACACACATTTTGCTATGGCAAAACGCGGAGGAAAAAGGCTACAGACACACGCACAGCCACTCTATGGAGCGGTTTATCACGCTCAATAACGATACGGATAGCGTAGAAAAATTAGAGGTGGAGGGGAGCTGGGGAGGGGCGAGTCACTGTCACTGAATCACACTATCAGCTAAACCAGTGGTTCTCAACCTGGGGGTCCCCAAATTATTTTGGGGGGTCTCCAGAAGATTAGCTTAATGTGCAACACTGTTTTCTCACTCAACAGTAAACAAACCAACATAAAGTTTAAGTTTTCTAAAGTGACAATTTAAGGACTTTTTAATACTTCTAAAATGACAAATTAAACATTGGCCAAATTGGCATATATTAGACGCAGAAATTGTGAAAATAGCAGATCTACATGCTCACAACGCCTCGCGTCGCTAGGCGTTGTGAGCATGTAGATCTAGCCTGATTTCAGACTCTACGCTGGGGCTTGAGTCTGAACCTGTCTCCATTCTATTTGATTGAAAAGGGGAGGGGATTTAAAATTTGAAATTCCCAATCACAAGAGATCTGGTGGGAGGGGTTGTGTTTGACTTTTGCACACAAAACATTCCCTCCTCCCCCTCCACTCAATGACATGCACCAAACAGGTCATTGTCTTTGATGTTTCATTGATTAGAGAGAAAATCACTAACGAGCTATTCGACACTTGTATGGCTCAATCAATGACTGCAGTTCGGAGCCCTTTTGAAGTTCAAAGGGAGCAATTAAGAACTCTGGTGAGCCACGCAGCCATCCCTCCCTCCACTGTTTCTGTTGATTTTCAAAAGTTAGACGCGCCCCTCCTCCGCATTGCATTGATTTCATTGGTCGGTTTCGGTCGGTTTGAGAAGCTTTCGGTAGCAAGAGACACGTCATATGACACATCCAGACCAAGAGATGCAGTTCACTCAGAGAGTGGGCGGGTCTATTGGCTGGAGCCAGGCTAATGTAGATCTGCTATTTTCACAATATAACCGAGTTATACAAAATGCAATGCCTCAACTCTTAATGCTTGTCAGGGTGGGGGGTCCCCAGTTAAAATATGATTATTTTGGGGGTCACAGCCTGAAAAGGTTGAGGACCATTGAGCTAAACACAGCAGGTGACAAAGACAGAAACCTCAGGAATGCAGCCCCATTTGTGGCAGTAATCCCCCTTTTAAAGAAAAGCAGTAAAGAGTGGTGTTGTCTGCTCTGTCGCTGCATGGACAGAGACGTGCTCACACTGTCTGCTCTGTCGCTGTATGGACAGAGACGTGCTCACACCAGACATGTTGTCTGCTCTGTCGCTGCATGGACAGAGACGTGCTCACACCAGACATGTTGTCTGCTCTGTCGCTGCATGGACAGAGACGTGCTCACACTGTCTGCTCTGTCGCTGCATGGACAGAGACGTGCTCACACCAGACATGCTGTCTGCTCTGTCGCTGCATGGACAGAGACGTGCTCACACCAGACATGTTGTCTGCTCTGTCGCTGCATGGACAGAGACGTGCTCACACCAGACATGCTGCCAGAGAGACAAAGTCCGCCTTATTTTGTAACTAGCCAATCAGGAGCTACTCACGAATCTGGAGCCACAAAATGTAAAGAGCTAGCGCACGACTCTAGACCATCCCCTCCTTGTTTTAACATGGGTGGATTGTCTAGCTGAGCTAGGCTACCAGATCACAGCCAATATGGGGATGATCTTGACGTCATTGCCAGGACATCATAATATGGACTTTTTTGTTTGACAGGATTATTGTTATTGTTTGTAATGTTAGGTACAAACATTACAAACAATATATTCTGGGAGATATCTAACTAGACCATATGACGTCCTGGTAATGACGTCAAGATCATCTCCATATGGGCTGTGATCTGGCCCCAATGGAGACGTCACTGATTGGTCCAGGTCCTGACCGTTTTTGCTGGGCCCCCTCTATCTGTCTCTCTGAGCTTCCTTGCTCTTCCAGGCTGCTCCTGGTTGTCTGACCAGGCAGCATCCGGTTGTTAAAAGTCAGGATGGCTGGCTTGAATTATTCATTCATTACGGCTTTTAAACCTCGCCGACCACACCGACATACACATGTACCACACACACACACACACACACACACACACACACACACACACACACACACACACACACACACACACACACACACACACACACACAGAGTTCCTGGAACTGCTTCCACACACAGAAAGCTCTGCATACGTTGCGACGCACGAGCATCTCATGGCCAGCTAGGGATGCAGTGATATACGGTCGGTATATGCCGTGACCGCAAGGTTTCAGTGTGTGGTATACATTTCTATGGTGACGGTCTAATGATATGTCAGCGGAGTGTAATACTGTACGTATAGTCGCTGCTTGTGATGTTGTTTTAAATATAGACTCACAACTGATGAGAGGAAAGACGTTTTTTTCTATCCTGTTTTGAACCACATGATGAATCCCAGCATCCCTGTTCTGGGGACGAACATTCTGCCAAAATTGCTGATCTACAAGCTCACAGCTGTTGTGAGCTTCTAGATATACTAAATGTATAGAGGGTATTTGAAAAGTGATAGAGATAATTTAGTTTACTGCCTGAATCATAAAATGTAGTTAATCTGAGCACTTTCTTTGGCAATGTAAGTTTTAAAAGTGCACAGAACACCACAGTAAAATACTTTTTTGCTGTGGCAATTTCTATACCAGTAAGACACCTCAGGGCGACATGCGACCTCGCCCTGGTTGCGCCAACTCTTGGCCACCTGGCCAGTGATATATATCGGACCAGTTACCCATATATGGAGACCCCTGGTACATCCCTTTTATACCCATACATGGAGATCCCTGTCTGAACCAGCCACACAGATAAGGGCTGTCTTCCTCCATATATGGGCAGGGCATTCCCATATGAAGTCCTGTTAGATATGGGCTTAATATTGATGACAATATTGTGAGCTTGTAGATCTGCTATTCTTTGGCTAATGTTCCACCTGGGGCGGAACATTAGCCAAAGAATAGCAGATCTACAAGCTCACAAGAGATTTGGTGTGAAAAAAA
>NC_137823.1:59922310-59949810 GCF_963921795.1 Nannobrachium achirus
ACTACAAGGCCTGCAAGAAAGTAGTTCCCAGCTTTTTTGCCAACAACACAGGTGCAGATAATTGGTGCACTGTGGAACACTGTGGAAAGAAATAACACACCTGGTTTTGATATAAACTGATTCAAGGTGTGGATTATAGTCTCATATACCACAGCAATTAAAGGGAAACCAGTCAATCAGAATCAAAGGAATGGAACTAGCTGTTTTAGAATGCCGAATAAATAATGGACCTTGATATGAAAACGGTTGAAAACCACTGTATTATAGTATAAGGGCACTCAGGTGATGCAGTGGCAAAGTAGCTGCCATGCACACCACCACAGAGTCTGGGGGTTCAAATCTTAAAGAAAAAAAAAATGTTTGGGGAGGATTTAATTTACAGTACATAATACCGTCTAAAATTGGGGAGAAAGAGTGTGTAAAAAGCTAAAAAGTGTGGGTTTTATAAATGAAACCAATGAAAAGTATTAAATAGAGCTTTTGACAACATTTGACCAGATTTCCAGCTGACGGTGACCATAAATAACCACCATGTCTTCTGCCCCAGCTGTTCTCCAGCTTCAGAGACGTCTCTGTACTGCTATCCCTGCTCCTGGGCCGACTGTCCCGCCCCCAACGCCACCCACTCCAGTCCTGAGCCAATCCCTGCCCTTCCTGCTAACACCACGGCCAATCCCCAGCCAGGACAGGCCACCTGGCTGGAGCCATCATGGGTGGACTCCTATACGTCCGGCCCGCGGCTGAGGCCGCCTCCCCCTCAGAGCCGATTCGCTCCTTTTGGAGCGCTGAATCCTTTCAACCGCCAGTCGCCTTGCCCCTCTCCCGAGCCCGTAGCCAACCCCGCGTCCGATTCCTCCTCCCGGGGTGCGGAAGGGGGCGGGACTTCATCGTCGGGGGTCGCCGAAGAGTCGGGAGGAGGTGCCCCCCCGAGCGACCCCACGTGGCGCCCCCCCGCCGACCTGTCCACGTTGTCATTGGAGGAGGTGTCCGCCTGCCTGCGCTTCATCGGCCTATCGGAGGCGGCGGTGGGCGTGTTCCAGCGGGAGCGAATCGACGGCAGCCTCCTGGTGCAGCTGACCGAGGACATCCTGTCACATGACTTCCACCTGAGCCGACTGCACGTCACCAAGATCACACAGTTTATCCAGGGCTGGAGACCCAAGATCTAACACACACACACACACGCACGCACACACACGCACGCACACACACGCACGCTCACACACACCAAGATCACACAGTTCATCCAGGGCTGGAGACCCAATATCTAACACACACACGCGCACGCACGCACGCACGCACGCACGCACGCACGCACGCACACACACACACACACACACACACACACACACACACACACACACACACACACACACACACACACACACACACTAGTCAGGGGATATTAATAAAACCTGGGAATAAATTCCTTACCAAACCATTTCTTCACCAATGTGTTGGTAAAGGTGTCTAGCAACATATCTAACAAAGATTGAAACTCAACATCCCAAGGAAAATCTTTGACAGCTAGGGTAACTTTTGGTCTCATCCATTTACTATACACTATACTATACTATAAAGGCAAAAAAGACTCCCAAAAAGTCTGGTTTAAGTGGGATGTGAGGGGTCTAACTAGGTGTTTTTAATTATGCTGAATCCATTGCAAGCATTTGTTTTGCACAAAAAACATTCCTTGGGCTAAAAATGGACCCGTACAAAACTGTGAATAGTGATGACTCATCACTAAACCATCATTTTGGGGGGCCGTTTTTTTTCCTTTATAGTATAGTGTATAGTAAGTGAAAGAGATTTTTCTAGGGATTATGAATTTCAAATTGTGTTAGATATGTTACTAGACACCTTTATGAACACATTGGTGAAGAAATCGTTTGGTAAGGAATTTATTCCCAGCTTTGACAGGTATTCTGATAATATTACCTGAATACGCACACAAACGCACAGACATACACACACACATACTGTACACACACAGTGCTGTCTTTACTGATTATAATGTGCCTGTTGGCCATTGAGCCGTCCTGAATGTGCCTTCTACTAGGACCCAACTGGCTGCTATTATAGCCTCCACTGACTGGAGCGCAGACTCTGCAGGAGGGAAACCATGACACCTTGTGGTGAAACTTTGGAACTGACACCTAGACTGGCATGGTGTCTGCCTGACCCATTGACTGACTGACTTAGCCTACCTACTGTATGTGCAGTTGAAATCCAACATTGGGGCTAGTTTACTAACTCAGTGGTTCTCAACCTGTGGGTCGGGTCCCCAAATTATTTTGGGGGGTCCCCAGGTGATTAGTAACTTAATGTGCAATGGTGTTTTCTCACTCAACAGTAAACAAACCAACGTAAAGTTTAAGTATTGAATATTGAAACAGAAGTATATAGAGGGTATCTACACATTTCTAAAGTGACAATTTAAGGACTTTTTAATACCTCTAGAAAATTACAAATTAAACATTGGCCTGATTGTTATGTCAAATATTAGAGGCAGAAATTGTGAAAATAGCCGATCTACATGCTGCGAGGCGTTGTGAGCATGTAGATCTGCTATTTTCACAATAGAACCGTGTTATACAAAATGTAATGCCTCAACTCTTGCTCGTCAGGGTGGGGGTCCCCAGTTAAAATATGATTATTTTGGGGGTCGCGGCCTGAAAAGGTTGAGAACCCCTGTACTAACTGACCACAGCAGGCAGTCAGACTTATGCCTGATGTATACTCCATCGTACGACGTGTCGCACGCAGAGTCAATCTATAAGCTCACAACGTGTTGTGAACTTATAGAGCTGCTATTTCTGGGGCGAAACACCATCCTATGACGGAACATAAATTGAGCATGGGATGGATGCACTCTATTTCAACACATGCATGTGTCAAAAACATCTTAAGATGACAAAGGTTGAAGGCAATTATGCTTGGATCTGTAATTGCCTGGGGAGAACGCACACACATAGGGGCCTTTTCCACCGGCAAAGAACCGGTTCTGGTTCGTTCTCCCACCTATGGGATGAACCAGAGGTGTGCTTTTCCACCGAGAACTGGAGTTGGTTTCGAACCGTAAAAGTTGGTTCGGAACGGGAACCACAAAATCTTTGGTTTTTCCAGTGAACCACCGTCTGAACTGGGGGACAATGGCTCTGGTTCAATCTGGTGGAAACGCAAGCCGGTTCGCAAAAACAAACCAAGGTTCCAAGAAAGTTGAACTGGCACTGGTCCTGGAATCAAGGTTCTTTTGGTGGAAAAGGCCCCATACAGTCTCATGCACAGCCATTTGACCATCCCTGACATGAGCACTGAATCAATGATAGCTGTTTCAAACCTAAAATGTTATCTCTGGATTTTGTTTCAATAGAGCTTCCATTGAAAGGATGTTGTGTTACAACTTAAGGTTTCACAAGAAGAAAAGTGTCAACACTCTGGCTCCATATGAAGTATGTTTTTAATAATTAGTACCCTTTTTGATGAATAGATTATTACTTACGGTATGTTCATTCAGAACGTTCAGAAAATTAGAATTTACAACGGCATTGCATGATTTTAAAATGTGATCTGTCACCGTCGTTTGATTATTGACTGACACTGATTTGGGGAAATGAAAAGGCCCCTTGATTGCTCTTACCCACCCAGTCATGATTGTCTGATCAGGTGTCTCTTGTTGGTGTGGCCTGTAACAGTTTGTTACCGTGCCATTTGTTCATTCTGATGAAGGCCAGCAGGCTGAAACGTCAATAAATTAAACCAGGGGTCTTCAACGTTTCCAGGCAAAGGAGCCCTTAGTTGGGAGAGAGATGAAGCAGGGACCCCCACAACCTGTTCATAGATTCCATATAGTTTCATCGTCTATCAGCAGTGTATTTTGGATTCATGTCAATTTGTGTTTTCAGATATTTAACCACTTGAACCGTCATTACCTAATAAACTTGACCTTTCACTCTGTACTTAGTCTGCTCTTTTCCCCCTCTACACCAAACCTCTTTGCCGGAAATAGCCGATCTACAAGCTCACAACGCTGCGTGCTGCGAGGCGTTGTGAGCTTGTAGTTCTGCTATTTTTGGCTACAGTTCTCAGAATATGGACACAAGGTTCAAGTTGTTAATATAAAAGGGATTGGAAGATTTGGAGGACCCCCTGTAGTAACTCTGAGGACCCCCTAGGGGTCCCGGACACTCTGTTGAAGACCCCTGAATTAAACAGAACTTCATATGGAGCCAGAGTGTGACACAATCTTTTTTTCTTTTTTAGTTTGTTCCCAGTTGCCAGCACCTCACCACAGCCATTGGTGTGCGTTACCTTTTCTACCAACACGGTTTCACAAGACCGTCACTAGATCTACAGATGTGTTGAAAGAGTGCAGTGACTGCTGTAACCCCTGAGTCCTGACCATAACAAACTGCTTGGTATCTCTAATTTTCTACTGCCACATAAATGTTCATTGTTAGAATGTTCTGATGGTCTTGATTCAGACAAAGGATAAACCTTGGCAGGAGAATCTCCTGTTGGACGTCCAGCATCGGCTACGTTTCGAGCTATTCTGCTAAATTATTGCAGTTGGACAAACTGCATCGAGAAATAATGTGAAATATGTGAAACTGATACTGTATGGTCATCATCTGCCCTGAACTGTTGTGCCGTGTGCTTGATAGAGTTTTCTCTAGTGTTACCCCTTGAGGTTGTCATTGAATCTCTGAGCTGGTGTAATACGATAGGTTGAGACAATCATGGCACACCATGAACTTCATCTAAATTGGACCTAGCTGAAGAAGGGTAGCCAACGTTTGATTTACATCAGCACAAGACTCCGTTCAGGCAAAATTGACCTCCTTGATGGCTGCCAGGAGAAGTTGGAATTGTGAGTGAGCAACTTCAAACCACTTTTTGGGAGCATTTTGCAGCCTCAGAGTCCGTTCTATGAATTCTATTTCTAAGTCTAACTGTAATAGAGTTACATACCATGCCACCACACGGTTAGTGATGTTGTTTAACCAGGAACTGTAGCCTAAAAAAAATATGCTGATCTAGAAGCAGGCTTACCCAATTAGCCAGATAACTGTGAATCTCAATTCTGTGTAATCTTTGTTTTTGAATAATTTGTCTCGAGTCAAGATTAGCCATTGGTTCTTGTTGATGTCTTCTAGCCAAACCGACTGATCTCTCGCTATGAACTCGAGGAATAACTTGATAAGTTATTTCATAATACTGTTATTGTAGTCATCAGGAAATCCGGGTGATTCAGGACACTTTGCAGGGGCGTCACACCAAATTCTGGGCTCTGGGTACAAGGATTCACTGTGGGCCCCCCATGAATGTTAACTATTGAAAAATAGCAGATATACAAGCTCGCAGCGCGCGCTGCGAGCTTGTAGATCTGCTATTTTTGAAAAATTGTGAAAATGTGTTTCCATGTCAGTGATGCTCAAACTTTTTCATGTGAAGGACCCCCAAAATGATATGTATTTGGCCATGGAACCCCCATCTCAAAATATGTAGTTCCAGGGACCCCCCCCCCCCCCCCAGAAGCAAAATTTGAGTTACAAATGTTCGCTTAAAAAAATACATTCAAAGATTTGCACACATTTTCACGACTTTTCAGAAATAGCAGATCTACACTCTGTGCCGCGCTGTGAGCTAGTATATCTGCTATTTTTCAATAGCTAAAGTTACTAGGGCCCCTCCACCTTGGGCCCTAGTGACTCAGTCCCACTCCCCCCCCCCCCCCCCTTGTGACGCCCCTGAACCTTTGTGGCATCTCCTTCCTGGACCGTACTGATCTACTCTGTGATGCTGTAACCACAACGGACCTCGCAAACAAGAGGAACCAAGATGATAAACAAATTAAAAATAAATAGAAACTTAATGACCTCTGGAAGAATGAACCGTTTCCCTGGTGTATTTTAATTATTCTGGGTGGTAAACAGGGGACAGTTGGTTTATTGAGGCTATGGCTGGATGATACCGTCCAGCGCGTATTGCATTGAAAGACACTGTTACAAAATAAGCAGCAGACTAATAGATACAGTTATCAGAGATGGAGTGCAAAAGGCCAGACTCCCTTGGGCAGGCCGAACACAGACACAACCAACCAAAGGTCAAACACAGTACATTCTCTATGCATGTTGCCATACACGTTAGACCATCTTGCCCTGGACTAATCAGTTAGGCAAGTGCAATCATAGTAGTTCAATTACATTTAGATCGGTGTTTCTCAAAGTGGATTCCAGGGACTCTGTGGGTTCCTTTTAGGGGGTCTAAATTGACCCATACAAGTCTGTAACTCTGACAGTGTACAAATGGAACCAAATGAACCCAAACGGGTCCATTTGGTTCCATTTGTACCCTGTCGACTGTAGATGTTTGAGAAACACTGATTTAGATAATTAAACAAAGTGTTTATTCCTTTAGTGTTTACTGCTATTCCTCTTGTCAGTCACATTTTGTCCAGTTTTCCTAAGACGTTTGGTTGAGTCAGGAAGGACTGGGATAAGGCACAGCTCTGTATTATCCAACCACAAACAATGGTTTAATTATCAATCCAAAGAATCTAAAAAAGATCCATTATTATCTATTAATCAGTTGTTGTAGTTGTGTGTAATGTGGGATATGTTCAAACAGACATTGTATCGCATTAGGAAGACCGGTTGGCATCACACAAGAGGCTTCTGAAAATCATGACATGAGTCTGAAGCGTTGGATTGGGTTTGTTAAGGACAGCATTAGTTGTCCATGTTCTAATTTAAACAAGGGAACAGTAACAGTTTGCCCAGGTGCAGCCTTGTAGCAGTTACTATCAGCCATTTGAAAATCAGAGTAGTAGTATCACAGCAGAATTCATGTAAATTCAGTTCCACGCAATAAATGCTAGTTCGCAATTCCGCGAAAACCTGCAATATTTCTGCATAATAGTCAAATGGGAAAAAGCTCTCTCTGTGTGTTTGCCTCGTCCTAGAAAGAAAGGGTGGAATCACTATTTTACTTTGCTGCTTGCAACGTTAACGTAAAACATAAGACAACAGAAACCCTTCCCAGCAAGCACGGTCAGGACCTGGACCAATCAGTGACGTCTGGATTGGGGCCAGATCACAGCCCTGGACCAATCAGTGACGTCTGGATTGGGGCCAGATCACAGCCCATATGGGCAGGATCTTCATGTCATTACCAGGACGTCATATGGACTTTTAGTTTGACAGGATTTACTGGTATGTTGGTAATCAGGTGATATTCTAGGCCAGATAAATACAACTAGTTAGATATGTCCCAGAATTTAACCTTATATGCTCATATTTAAACTAACATTACAAACAATAATCCTGTCAAACAAAAAAGTCCATATGACGTCCTGGTAATGAGGTCAAGATCATCCCCATATGAGCTGTGATCTGGCCCCATATGGGCTGTGATCTGGCCCCATATGGGCTGTGATCTGGCCCCATATGGGCTGTGATCTGGCCCCATATGGGCTGTGATCTGGCCCCAATCGAGACGTCACTGATTGGTCCAGGTCCTGACGTGCTTGCTGGGATTGGAAATTCCATGACAGTTCAAAGCGTCTGCAAAGTCATTTTGGGCTGGCATAATCGCACATAAAAAGCCCAGTGATATCAGGACGGTGTGGGTCTTCAAAGTGACCTCTCTCTGGGCACTCTGAAGGAGGTTGCGGTGAGGTCTCTCTCTGGCCACTCTGAAGGAGGTTGCGGTGAGGTTTTACACATGGAACTTCTTGCTGGGGTCTTTGGCGTGGTCCAGTAGCAGCTGGCAGGGGGTGAACTGGTTACCGTAGACCTCCTCGAAGCGCCTCATGATGCCCACCAGACGCTCTGCTCCGATGGAGTCCACGAACCTGAAGGGACCTGGGGGACATCGGTGACACAATGATGGGATTATAGCCACAGCCAGGGACGTCACCATTATGACATTTTACATGGCGATTAATTGTCGCTCAAATCATTGCGATTAACGATTTAATTGTGTATTTGTCGTTGACAATTACATTTCTGTTTGGCTTTTAGGCTTTGAAGTTGCACATGGCAGATATGACACATAACCTAAATATATAGAGACATATTTGACAACTTTATACTTAAAAAAATAACATTGATAGTGGAAATAGCCGATCTACAAGCTCACAGTGAGTTGTGATGCGACGCGTTGTGAGCTTGTAGATCTGCCATTTCCACTATTTTTGACTTTTTAAAGAATATATGAAAATATTTCAACATGAAACGATTCTGACGATTCTGAAAAATAATCGCGATTATGTAAAATAATTGCGATTAGACGATTATGTTATAATTGTGACAGCCCCTGACATTGGTGACAGAATAATGGGATTATAGCGACAGCAATCATTTCTTCTTTTTTTTGTAAGTCCTGTTTTTTTTTTTTTTTTTTTTTGTGCTATTTATCTATTTAGCATAATTAGTTCCAAAACTGTCTTTGAAGATAAGAGAAGATCACATAAGATAAAGCAGCGACAGCAGCAAAGGATGGAACACAGGGGAGGCACGGGTAATGAACATAACCTAACCTGTTTATTATAATGACTATGCCCTTCATTGATTCCAATCACCAATCATGTTTCTGGATACGAGTCGATGCAAATTGCTTAAAATCAGCCAATAACATCTGTTGCGAGTGTGTGTGTGTGTTAGGGCATTCACCAAAGATTCGAATATTCAAATATCAAAGTCACTATTCGACGTTGAATATGAATGAATAAAGCTCTATACCAGGGGTTCTCAAACCTTTTTAGGCCGTGACCCCCAAAATAAACATATTTGAACTGGGGACCCCCACCCTGACAAGCACTTGGAATTGTAGGTATTACATTTAATGTTACTCGGTTCTGCAGATAAATATTGTGAAAATAGCAGATCTACATGCTCACAACGCCTCGCAACGCGAGGCGTTGTGAGCATGTAGATCGGCTATTTTCACAAAGTTCGCCTCTTGCTTACTTAATATTTAACAGTTTGGCCAGTCCTGACGAATATTCGACTATTCGAATACTTTGAGGTCGAATAATTCGAATACTAAAAAATCACTATTCGTGAATGCCCTAACAGGCACACATTTATTGTGAGCATGCAGATCTGCTATTTTCACAATGTTTGCCTTTTGCTTACTTAATATTTGACAGTTTGGCCAGTCCTGTAGAATATTCGACTATTCGAATACTGAGGTCGAATAATTAGAATACTAAAAATCAATATTCGTGAATGCCCTAGTGTGTGTGTGTGTGTGTGTGTGTGTGTGTGTGTGTGTGTGTGTGTGTGTGTGTGTGTGTGTGTCTTACCGCCCAGGCATGGAGGAAAGCCCAGTCCAAACACTGCTCCAATGTCTCCCTCCAAGGGGTTACCCAGAATGCCCTCCTGCAGACACAGCACCGCCTCGTTCACAAAACGAGACACCAGTCGGTACTGAACGTCCGAGTCACTGGACCTGCAACACACAGGCACACACACACACACACACACACACGCACACACGCACCATGAGCGAGTGTCCGCAAGAGAGCAGTAAGGTTGAGCAGAGAATGGGGGGGGGCTGACATTTCTAAAAGGGCCTTTTGGTGGAAATATGCGACGCGTTGTGAGCTTGGAGGTCGGCTATTTTCGGTGCTTGATACCACACTGAACTTTGGTAAGCATAATCAAGTCAATACTGGAGATATGAAGTAACTGCATGGCTTTCTACTCAGAGAGGGCAATTCTTTCAACATAAGATGCTGCGTTCAAGTTCAGGAGAGTTTGGACAAGGCAATTCCCTTGAATGCTGCCTTCAGGTATATCATGGAAAAGAGGGCATTTGCATTTCTTTCACCATAGTAAAAACTGCATTCCTGGTCTGGAGAGGGCACTTTTTACAGACTGATAAAAGGGCAGGGGCTCAAGCCCCCTCTGATGTCTATGTGTGCACGTGCCTGAGGTTGAGTAGAGTTTGTTTTTCTTACACGCTGGGTGGAGCTGGTAGTTGAAACTTCTTCAGGATCTCCTCAGCTTCAGGATTCACGCTCTTGTCTTTCTTTCCCTTGCCGTACACGTAGCAGCCCTTGCCAGATTTACGACCTGTGACGCGACAAAACACGTTCGTTCATCCAGTGCTAGATTAGATAATGCATTTTCAAACCAAAAGAGTTGTTTCAGTATGATCTGAAAAGGACTAGGTCATCTGCCCATTGAGGTCTAATGGATCTGTAACACAAAAAAACTACAATTGAGTACCTGAGATGAATAACAGTGTAAGTCCATATTTTAATTTTTTTGAATATAGATATTTTTTGATTTACCAGACTGTAGACCACAAACTAGTCATTTTTAATCTGTTAAATTGTTAATGCACTCCCCCCTCATTTTGTTCAATTGTCTGTTGTAATGTTATCTATCTATCTAGGTCGTCCTCAGACGAGCCCTCCATCGTTGTTTCCAGTCATCTCGGTTCTCCATACATCTGGCCAGCTCATTGGTGTTCTGTGTCCCTACGTCTTCCTTGAGTATGTCCACGTATGTTTTTGTGGGACGTCCTCGCGGCCGGTGCCCGTGTGTTGGCTCCCACAGTACCAATTTGCTGGCTGGAAGCTCCTGGTGTCTTTGGCAGTGTCCTGCTAGTCTCATTCTTCTGGTGGCAATTTTCTCGCTTACCTTTGGTATTCCCTCATACAGGCTCTCGTTTGTAACATGTGCACTCCTGTTGATGTTGAGTACTGCACGCAACATTCTAGTGTAGCACCCGTCTAGAGACTTCTGCAGGGTTGGCTTCAGGGTCCAGCATTCACTGCCATAGAGGAGAACAGACTCCACCGTTGCAAAGAAGAAGCTAAGTTTGATTTGGCGGGGGAGGTTAGAGTTCCATACACTGTTCATGCCGTTCAGGGCCCTCCAAGCGAGTGCCTCCCTCCCTTTGTTTGCTGAATATTGCTCGTACGGACTTATACTGTTGTTCCACAAACTGTTGGAGATATACTGTTTTTACACTTTACATAAGTATTATGTCTTATAATTCCTAATATATATGAGTTAAGTAAAACAAATCTAATTCAACAAAATGAGGGGGGGGGGGGGTGCATTAAGAATCTAACAGATTAAAAACTTCTAGTTTGTGGTTTACAGGTAGTTTGTGGTTTACAGGTTGGTAAATCACTGTTCGTCTCAGGTACTCATTAGTGAGTCGTCATACGTTTGCTATTTTTACGTACTGTACATACAGTCGTTATGGTGTGGTTTATCCTGAAGAAGAGAGCTTGACTTCTATAACAAGCTATAAATGATGATTCTATATGAGCTGTAAATAAAGAACAAGCTATATATGATGATTCTATATGAGCTATAAATAAAGAGGTATATATGATGATTCTATATTAGCTATAAATAAAGAACAAGCTATATATGATGATTCTATATTAGCTATAAATAAAGAACAAGCTATATATGATGATTCTATATTAGCTATAAATAAAGAGGGACTTCTTCAGAGTAGGTTAACCTTTGAAGCCTTTCTCCACCATGATCTGAAGAGCCTCCACGTTCCCTCCTCCAAGACGAGAGCCAAACGCCTTTCCCAGATCCTACAAGCACAGAATGGGATCAGCGTTCAATAGGATACAATGAATGTCTCGTGGCATATTTCAGCTCCACTGTGTATGTATAATATTATACTGTACATATGTTGGCAGGGTTTGCTGGGGTTGGATGGTGGGAAGAATCCATGCCTCTGCATGCATTTGCTTTTGGAAAATGTAGATTGTAGTCTGATTGATATTTATTTTGCCAATATTACATTATTTTATTAGAAATCTATGCTAACCCTAGCATCCATATTATGGGCCAATTTTGAACAAATTTCACTTTCTAGTTTTTCCAATTTAAAATGTTGTGAGAATAGCAGATCTACAAGCTTGTCATTGTGAAAACACTATGAGGTTGTAGATCGGCTATTTTCACCATTTGTTGTAGACTACAACATAGTACAGTATTTGGCAGTATTTGGCTTAAATGTAAATGTCCTCTGGGTACTTAAAAGGACATTTCTGAGGAGCAGCAATGTCGTAGCATTTTAATAGCAGTAATTAGTTCCGTTACCTCTGCCACGTGTGCACCCACGTCAATACCAACTTCATCCACCAGGGTTACTGCGCCAACGGGGAAGCCGAAGCCCGTCGTCAGGGCGTCCAGCTTTTTAAAGCCCACCCCTTCCTGTAACACCAGACCAACAGGTTAACTCTCAAATACCCGGAACGCGCCCGAGTCGCGTTAGATTTGAACCACTTTAACCATTATTTTAAGCTTTAACTTGAGAAAAATAGCAGATATACAAGCTCACAGCTTCTGCGAGCTTGTAGATCTGCTATTTTTGAAAAATCGTGAAAATGAGTGCAAGTCTTTGAATATATTTGACCCGATCTTTGACCCGACTTCTAAATCCTTCCTCTAAATCATGCTGTTCTCAAACCTTTTCATGTCAAGGACCCCCAAAATTACAGGTATTTAGCCACGGACCCCCCATCTCAAAATATGTTGTTCCAGGGACCACCCAGAAGCAAATATTTGAGTTACAAATGTTCGCTTTTAAATAGATATATTCAAAGACTTGCAAAAAAATAATGATTTAAAAAAAATAGCAGATCTACAAGCTCGCAGCGCGGCGCTGTGAGCTTGTATATCTGCTATTTTTCAATAGTTAAAGCAGTCAATAATCCTAGGCATAAATGGGTTAACAACAAACACCCCTCTATGCATGCATCTGTCTGCTTTTGGAGTATGAAATAGTTTTCCAGCTGATATACATGGTCAACATCGGGAATGGAACAATGTAACTGTTAAAATTTCAATTATGACTTTTGTGTCAAAGTACTGTACTGTACTGTACTGTACTGTACTGTACTGTACTGTATGAAGATCTTCCAAGCCAGACTTGCGCATTGGCTTATGGCATGAAGTGAGACCATACATGGGCAACTGGCGGCCCGGGGGCCACATGCGGCCCCCACCTTCACTTAATGCGGCCCACAGGTTAATATTGGAATACTGATATATTTGTGATTTCAGCCGTTACAATACCAATCATGCAAACATGACCTGCTTTAATTACTCCTAATGACTAGTACTAGTCTTTTTCATGCAGGTCCAATGTATTTGTATTTAAGTTCATAAAGTTAACATATTAGAACATATACATGCATTTTGAAATTAAATAAAAAAATTCAAACTAATTCAACAATGGCAGGATTCCAATTAAAAAATAGCAGATCTACAAGCTCAAAATGCGTCACACTGTGACGTGTTTTGAACTTGTAGATCTGCTATTTTTGCTATGTTTGACTGTACATGTATATGCATTGTGGCCCTCTGAAGTGAATGTGGAAATATAGTGGCCTTCTCCATCATCAAAGTTGCACACCCCTGAGTGAAGCTGGTTGCACACTGCTGCGTTTTTCGTTGCGAAATGCGTTTTTCAGGGCAAGGAGAGAGAGAGAGAGAGATAGAGAGAGCAAGGGACCGAGTGGTGCGCGAAACGGGCGGCAGTGTGCAAACGTGACTGACATAACGTGAGGTTGATTTTTTTATTCACGCGCTCCGAAATTCACCCCGATATTCGGCCCGAAAAACGCAGCAGTGTGCAACCACCTTTAGAGCGTATTAAAGGCAGGTGGATGAGGGCTCACCTGGAGTGCACGGACAGCTTCTGCCAACATTGGACCCAGACAGCGAGTGGTGTAGAAGCCAGGACCATCCTACAGAACAGGGAAAACAGAGGGGGTGCAGAGAGTAAGACAGAAGGTGGCAGGTTCATACACGTATTAACATTATATAGGGAGCAAACACACATGAATTAGTTCCAAATCCACAGTTCAATTAATTAATTTAACTTTCAAGAGTGTACAAACAGAACCATCTCGGCAAGCCAAATGACGTCATTACGTTATGATAACGTCCTCCGGTGACGTTCAGAACTCGGCCAGATCACAGCCCATATGGGGATGATCTGGACGTCATATGGACTTTTTTCTTTGACAGGATTATTGTTATTGTTTGTAATGTTAGTTGAAATATGAGCATGTGTAAGGTTATATTCTGGGACATATCTGACTAGATATGATATTTATCTGGCCTCGATCGGACCCTCTCTGATTAATCCAGGACGTCCGTTTTCGTGGGCAGGATTTATGTTGGTTGAAACCAGGTGATATTCTAGGCCAGATCTGACTAGTCATGGTTTGACTTGATCTGGTCCCAATCGAGATGTCACTGATAGACCCTATTCACAGCCTGCCCACTAATATGGATGCTAATTTCTCAGCAACTTCCTGGTGCCAGCTTTGAAGGGTAAACTAACACAAAAATTAAATTATAATGCTTTGTGCCTTTTACTATCTTGTGTTCTTGATCATGCTAGCCGTATTTTATACTTTACTATTCGGAAATTGCATTAAATGTGTGATTTCTGTGTTAACTCTATGGGCTTTTAGTAGGGTCTACCCTTCAAAACGTGACGTCAGCACCAGGAAGTTGCTGAGTGGGCGGGCCGTGAATAGGGTCCATTGGTCCAGGTCCTGACCGTGCTGACCGTAACTCTTCTGAGTAAAACTATAACTGGAGGAGTTTACTATGTAGTGGGGGTCCTCTCCTCTCACCTTCACCACGATGATGATCTTGCCCTGTCGGAGGCCCACGCTGACAGCAGAGGCCACGGTGTCTTTAGATGTCTTGTCGGTGGTGATGATCTCCAGCAGCTGCATCTTGTCCACCGGGGAGAAGTAGTGCATGCCGATCACCTGCACACAAGAAACAAAAGAAAACTTCAATAGTTATTTTCTTTTTTTTTTTTGTGCTTCATAAATGTTTCAATACACCGCTGCTGCTGCTACGGCTTTGGCTGCCGTGACATAAATTCTGAGATTAAGAAGCTTTGAAGTGTGCCGTTAGTCCAAGAACGTGTGCCTATCACTGACCTTCTCTGGCCGCTTGCTGGCAGCAGCGATGTCTTTGATGGGCAGAGACGAGGTGTTGGAGGCGAAGACACAGTGGTCAGGAATCACCTGAGAGCACATTGAGGGTCAAGAGTCAGCGGGGAGGGAACAGAGATCAACTGAGAACACAAAGAGTTAGGGCTGTCACGATTATGACATTTTATATGACGATTAATTGTCACTCAAATACGGTAATTGCAATTAACGATTTAATTGTGTATTTGTTGTTGACAATTACATTTCTGTTCGGCTTTTAGGCTTTGAAGTTGCACATGGTAGACATGACACATAACCTACATATACAAAGAAATTACTTACATTATTTGACAACTTTATACTTAAAAAGGAACATTGATAGTGGAAATAGCCGATCTACAAGCTCACAACGCGTCGCGATGCGACGCGTTGTGAGCTTGTAGATCTGCCATTTCCACTATTTTTACTTAAAAAAAATATTAAAATGTTTCAACATGGAAACGATTATGACGATTATGTAATAATTGTGACAGCCCTACAAAGAGTCACAGTTACACTGTATTTCAATTTTTTTATTTAATTACCACACCCACAGTATTATCTTTATGAACTTGTAAGAGACAACGGATGACCTAGACTTAACACCGTCCTGTGTGTTCCCCAAGCCGGGTGTAAATCAGGATGTTTTGTTTGGATTTGGTCTTTATATCAGATTTTAGTGTAGGGAACCTCACCTTATTTAAGCCTGTTGTTCTCTGTGTAACTGAAGCCACTCATTAGTGCTGGTCTGTGTGTGGATTAGCAGTGTCATGCTAGCCTTGTGTAGATCACTGACTCACAACCTTTTCAGCCCGCGATGCCGTCCCCAAAAATAAATATGACAACCACTTGGAATTGTAGGAGTTGAGGCAGATACAAATTGTGAAAATAGCTGATCTACATGCTCAAAACACCTCGCAACACAAGGCGTTGTGAGCTTGTAGATCAGCTAAATATTGCCTCTTCTGTAATATTTGCAACTTTTATTGTATAGTTTGTTGATTACTTTTGACACCCACCCACCCCGTTTCGGGTGTTAAAAATATCTTAAAAGTCATTAAATTGTCACTTTAGAAATGTGCAGATACCCTGTATAGTGTACTGTACTTATACTGTATATTATTTTGTTTACTGTTGAGTGAGAATGATCGTTTGTTTACTGTTGAGTGAGTTAACAATGTTGCACATTAAGCTAATCATCTGGGGACCCCCAAAATCATTTGGGGACCCCCTGGGGTAGGGTCAAAGCAGTGGCACGGGCCATAGATTTGTTTGTCAGCACTGCAGCCACACTGACTAAAGGCCCTTTTCCACCGGCAGCGATAACGATGACGATAGCCATAAAATATCACAGCGATAATTATGCCTTCACATTGATGTCCGATAAAGTTATCGGACATCAATGTGAAGAGGCACCAATTAACAGCCGCTCGCGCAGAGCGCATCGCGAGCTGTTTGTCAGAGACCCAGTTCCATATCACTGTGATCTTAACCACATCGTTGTTGATCCTAACGATGTAGTTGTCGGCTATCGTTGTCTTTATCGGTGTTGGGTGGATGCTGCCGATCCACTTCAATTGAAAACCCACTTTTTTAAATCGTTGTCGTCATCGTTATCGCTGCCGGTGGAAAAGAGCCTTAATAGCTATCAGTAGTTGTAGATCCTCATCATGCTGTAGAACCAAGACTTACCGCTTCCACCTCTTTGAGGACTTTATGTTTGATGTTGATGTCCTCGAACACGGCCTCGATGACCATGTCACATGACCTGAAGCCCGTGTAGTCCAGCTGGGCCGACAGGTTGGACAGGACGGAGTCTCGCTCAAACGATGTCAACGCCTTCTTCTTCACCTTGTCATTGAGGCTGAGGAAGAAACAACACTCATGAGTGAATCCGAGGCCTTTTAGGAGTTATGGACATGCATTAGGGCAGTGTTTCTATTTCAAGTTCTCCCCTTAACTCTGACAGTGTACAAATGGAACCAAATGGACCCGTTAGGGTTCATTTGGTTCCATTTGTACACTGTCAGAGTTACAGACCTGTATGGGTCAATTTAGACCCCCATAAAGGAACCCACAGAGTCCCTGGAATCCACTTTGAGAACCACTGCTTTAGGGCTTGATGTTCACACTGTCTACAGTGATATAACGGTGACCTCTAGTGCAGACGGTATGCTATTGCACCTGTGCTTGGAAATGTGATAAGTGTTGAGGCTGATTCACACTATATACACACAGGTATTTCCCCAATAAATGCCCTAACCCTGGCAATGTTAGAGATTATTGTCTCCACCAGCCGAAGGCAGGGGGAGAGTATGTTTTCGCCCCTGTCCGTCCGTCCGTCCGTCCTCCGAGTTTGTGTACAACTAATCTCCGGCGCCGTTGGCCCGATCGCTGCCAAACTGAGCACACACACTCCCTGGATGCCAATTCAGAACCTCTGCCCCACATTTATCAAATGGCCCTGTTCTAGCGCCACCATGAGGCCGATGTTTGCAAAACACATTTCTGTACACTATTCCTACAGATTTTGTCCAAAAATCCTACAAATCGGTAGACAGTATCTCTACAGTCATGTGATCATCATGGATATGTCCGATTTTCCATATTCCATCCTGATTGGCTACAATTGGCTTCCAAAGTTTGCAGGATTGCTCCGTTTTGAACAAAATGCCTCAAATCATGAACACAGCGTGCGATCTTGGTTTCTCAAATCAGCCTCATGGTGGCACTATAACAGGGCAATTTGTGTGGCCTGGTGGAGACCTGTGCTCGGAAGAGCACTGCTTCTAGTATTACTTATGTTATTTCAATTATACTTTATATTTCAATTATACACGCAATTATAGTCATTACATAATTTATTTCGATATTAATTATTTTACAAATGTATTTGCACTTACCACATACTTTATCTTTTAGCAGCATATTTAAACTACCGTTGTCCGTCAGGGGGCAAAGGTAACCAGGAGCGGCTTGACACCATCTGAGCGAGGCCAGCTACGTTTGGCTCGCGACCGGAAGATACTGGCTGATATTGGCCGACAACTTGTGTTTCCTCCAGAGATCGCTACAACCACCCTGAGACCTGACTGACTTGGTGCTCTGGTCCCCTTCTCTAAAAAAGGTGTACATCATCGAGCTCACAGTACCCTGGGAGGACTCAGTGGATGAGGCTTACGAGCGGAAACACCTACGCTATGCAGAGCTCGCTGCTGAAGCACAACAGCGCGGCTGGAACACTGAAGTCCGCCCAGTGGAGGTGGGATGCAGAGGGTTTGTGGCAAGATCTACAACCAGACTCTTTGCAGACCTGGGAATTAAGAGGCCAAAGCCAGCGTTCAGCCATCAAAGCTGCATCGGAGGCAGCCGGAAGAAGCAGCCAGTGGCTTTTTATGAGGAGGAAAGACCCCTGCTGGGCCCGGAAGTATATAGCAAACCAGAAGGTATGCGGTCAGCCTAAGCCTGACTCGGGGAAAAGGACGACCCTGCCTTGCATAGTCCCATGAGAAGTCAGCCGTTCTCATGACTAATCGGGATTGATGCAAGTTCAGGGCTGATCACCCTGAGCTGGCCACCTCTGGCGAGGGTGCGTGTTTCCTAAACCCACCAGGATTGAGTTAAGACCCGCCTCGCGGAAACGCCTCTCTCAATAATCTTAAGTATGAAAGTGCATATGAACCTTTTTACAGTCCATGATATGAAAGTTAGTGCTCTTAGTGCAAAGCTATACTGTACCTACTACCTACCGAACCATTACAATAATACACGCAGCATAATACGCCCAAAGCCATATCCAAACTATAACAATTTAACTGATAATCAGTATGAGTTTATATTTTGAGTACAGTACTAGTGACAAATTAATTGCTTTCTCAGTACGTTTTTCTCTTTAGCAAAGTTACAAAGTTTTCCCTTTTTTAAACACAGTAGGCCTACAAAGTAAGTTTCAAGTGTTTTTTTTTTTTTTTTTTTTAGCACAGTTTATTTTGAGCACTGTAGTGACAAATTAATAGCTGTGCATTGTGCAAATGCAGGCTTTTCTCAGTACAAGTTTTAAGATTGTCTTGCCTTCACTAGGTCTGACCTTATCCACCCTCCATGTGTCCGGCAAGGATTTCAGTCACTCCTGGACATTCTCGCGTTTCCGCGAGGCGGGTCTTAACTCAAGCCTGGTTTAGGAAACACGCAGCAAGCGTGTATGGTGTAATGGCCGAAACACCCCATGACCTGGAGGAACACTTCTGATGATGCGTCCTAAATGAAAACCTAATCCCAGCCCAACCTAATCCCAGAAATGTAACTTTTTCCTAAAGGGGATAGTATTGTGCATGGCACCGCTTATATGGACAAGCTGCTCCCTTTGCAAGGTCTTCATCATGTGTTTTGTTCCATTCAACCAGCGTGTGCATGTGATGTGATTTACCCTTTGTAGACCTGCTGTTCTCCCCTGGCGGCTCCATCCTCTGTGGTGTCCTTCAGAATGGTGCTCAGACCCTTGTCCACTGAGACCTGAGCTACACCTGCTCCCATCAGCCCTGCACCCAGGATGGCCAGCCTCCTGAAACACACAGGGACAACATCAGTGTTCAACACAAGCACCATGGCACAGAATAATCATACATTAGCCTAGGGTCCCTTCACTTTTCTGGGTTTGATCCGGTAGGGAGCGGAAACCACTTTACGTCATATTGTAGTCCTAGACGGACTACACTTTGGCCGGAACTATCAAACCGGAAACAGTTTTAACCCTAAATATTACCCTGCAGTCGAGGACATACTTTTAGGGCCTACCTAATAAAACCCTTGATGCGGAGTAGTTTTGCTTTTGGAAAATTTGTTTGGTAATTGCATCTTTTAGTCCAACTGTTAGCGACTGGCAAGACTACACTAGGCTACTCGAGCATTTTAATAGGGATTGGGGAAACAAACGGGGGGAACCAAAACAAAGCGACGCCGCTTATTCTGCTTGTGGTTTCTGCCTAGAACGGCTCAACGGCCCGTTGTAAACGAACAACAGGCTTTCCCCTGAGAAAGCCTGGTGACGCGTGGTTAGGCTGGTAGTAGAAATGAAATAAAGTTGTTCTGTTTAAGACAGATCTCATGGATGGATCTCAAGTTATTTGTCCAGTTTTAGGCTACAGCACACCTCTGGTGTACTGTGGAATCTAGAGAAGCAGTCACCCTGACCACTGTACGTACTTCACTTCCTTGACTGGCGTTCCGTAGTGGTTCTTCTTACAGGACACCTGACCCTGGTACAGACCAATCAGAGCCCTGGATTCTGACGTCATCGCCAGCTGCCCAAAGTTCTGAGGAAGAAGAGAGAATGTGTATGGTGTGAGTCTGGCCAAGGAAGGAAATCCCTGAATACTTCTCTATTGTGAACATAAACTTTCTGTGTGAATTGTTCTTTTTTTCTTTTCTTCACATTTCCAGCACAGCAGGAAAGTTCCTGGATGGCGTCTAGGGCTGTCACGATTGTGACATTTTATATGACGATTAATTGTCTCTCAAATAATTGCAATTAACGATTTAATTGTGTTTTTGTCGTTGACAATTACATTTCTGTTTGGCTTTTAGGCTTTGAAGTTGCACATGGTAGATATGACACATAACCTAAATATACAAAGAAAATACTGACATATGACAACTTTATACTTGAAAAAGATCTTTGAAAGTGGAAATAGCCGATCTACAAGCTCACTACGCGTCGCGATGCGACGCGATGCGACGCGATCTACAAGCTCATGTTGTGAGCTTGTAGATCTGCTATTTCCACAATTTTTTACTTTAAAAAATATATATGAACATTTTTCAACATGGAAACGATTATGACGATTATGAAAAAGAATCACAATTATGTCAAATAATTGTGATTAGACGATTATGCAATAATTGTGACAGCCCTAATGGTGTCTACTCCAGAATGCTAGGATGTCACATGGGAGGACCACGTCATCAGAAACGTGGACCTCCACACGGAGGCCTCCCACAGGTCACAGACAAGGTCAGGGAAAGAAGAATGAGGCTGGCAGGGAGCTGTGTCCGGGCAGGGGCGTCACAAGGGGGAAAGTGGGACTGAGTTACTAGGGCCCAAGGTGGAGGTTAATTATTTTATGCTTTAGCTATTGAAAAATAGCAGATATACAAGCTCACAGCGCGGCACCCAGTGCC
The DNA here is from genome assembly GCF_963921795.1 of Nannobrachium achirus. Taxonomy (NCBI): domain Eukaryota; kingdom Metazoa; phylum Chordata; class Actinopteri; order Myctophiformes; family Myctophidae; genus Nannobrachium; species Nannobrachium achirus. Next base: position 59,943,483 of record NC_137823.1, read on the forward strand.
GCACTGCGAGCTTGTAGATCTGCTATTTTTGAAAAGTCATGAAAATGTGTGCAAATCTTTGAATATATGTATTTTTTAAGCGAACATTTGTAACTCAAATTTCGGATGACCTTCACATGAAAAAGTTATGAGAATGGGGAATGAGAACAGAGCTGACTGAGAAAGAAAAAAACTAAAAACGAATTTTCACGTTTTTTCAAAAATAGCTTGCAGCGTGAGCTTGTATATCTGCTATTTTTCAATATTTAAAGCACAAAATAATGTGTAATAATGTGTTCCCCCACCCCCTGTGAAGAACATTCATGAATCCTTGTACCCGGAACCGATGGCGAGAGAACCCACATTGTGAGAGCCAACGCAGGCCACAGCCAAGAGGGGAAGGAGGCTCCCCACCTACAGTACCACCACCTAGCAACACCGCAGAGCTCTGGAAGGAGGCTCCCCACCTACAGTACCACCACCTAGCAACACCGCAGAGCTCTGGAAGGAGGCTCCCCACCTACAGTACCACCACCTAGCAACACCGCAGAGCTCTGGAAGGAGGCTCCCCACCTACAGTACCACCACCTAGCAACACCGCAGAGCTCTGGAAGGAGGCTCCCCACCTACAGTACCACCACCTAGCAACACCACAGAGCTCTGGAGGGAGGCTCCCCACCTACAGTACCACCACCTAGCAACACCACAGAGCTCTGGAGGGAGGCTCCCCACCACCTACAGTACCACCACCTAGCAACACCGCAGAGCTCTGGAGGGAGGCTCCCCACCACCTACAGTACCACCACCTAGCAACACCGCAGAGCTCTGGAGGGAGGCTCCCCACCACCTACAGTACCACCACCTAGCAACACCACAGAGCTCTGGAGGGAGGCTCCCCACCACCTACAGTACCACCACCTAGCAACACCACAGAGCTCTGGAGGGAGGCTCCCCACCACCTACAGTACCACCACCTAGCAACACCACAGAGCTCTGGAAGGAGGCTCCCCACCTACAGTACCACCACCTAGCAACACCGCAGAGCTCTGGAGGGAGGCTCCCCACCTACAGTACCACCACCTAGCAACACCACAGAGCTCTGGAGGGAGGCTCCCCACCTACAGTACCACCACCTAGCAACACCGCAGAGCTCTGGAAGGAGGCTCCCCACCTACAGTACCACCACCTAGCAACACCGCAGAGCTCTGGAAGGAGGCTCCCCACCTACAGTACCACCACCTAGCAACACCGCAGAGCTCTGGAAGGAGGCTCCCCACCTACAGTACCACCACCTAGCAACACCGCAGAGCTCTGGAAGGAGGCTCCCCACCTACAGTACCACCACCTAGCAACACCACAGAGCTCTGGAGGGAGGCTCCCCACCTACAGTACCACCACCTAGCAACACCACAGAGCTCTGGAGGGAGGCTCCCCACCACCTACAGTACCACCACCTAGCAACACCGCAGAGCTCTGGAGGGAGGCTCCCCACCACCTACAGTACCACCACCTAGCAACACCGCAGAGCTCTGGAGGGAGGCTCCCCACCACCTACAGTACCACCACCTAGCAACACCACAGAGCTCTGGAGGGAGGCTCCCCACCACCTACAGTACCACCACCTAGCAACACCACAGAGCTCTGGAGGGAGGCTCCCCACCACCTACAGTACCACCACCTAGCAACACCACAGAGCTCTGGAAGGAGGCTCCCCACCTACAGTACCACCACCTAGCAACACCGCAGAGCTCTGGAGGGAGGCTCCCCACCTACAGTACCACCACCTAGCAACACCACAGAGCTCTGGAGGGAGGCTCCCCACCACCTACAGTACCACCACCTAGCAACACCACAGAGCTCTGGAGGGAGGCTCCCCACCACCTACAGTACCACCACCTAGCAACACCACAGAGCTCTGGAGGGAGGCTCCCCACCACCTACAGTACCACCACCTAGCAACACCACAGAGCTCTGGAGGGAGGCTCCCCACCACCTACAGTACCACCACCTAGCAACACCGCAGAGCTCTGGAGGGAGGCTCCCCACCACCTACAGTACCACCACCTAGCAACACCGCAGAGCTCTGGAGGGAGGCTCCCCACCACCTACAGTACCACCACCTAGCAACACCACAGAGCTCTGGAGGGAGGCTCCCCACCACCTACAGTACCACCACCTAGCAACACCGCAGAGCTCTGGAAGGAGGCTCCCCACCTACAGTACCACCACCTAGCAACACCGCAGAGCTCTGGAGGGAGGCTCCCCACCTACAGTACCACCACCTAGCAACACCACAGAGCTCTGGAGGGAGGCTCCCCACCACCTACAGTACCACCACCTAGCAACACCGCAGAGCTCTGGACGCTGATGGACAAGGTCAGTGTGGAGGACGGTGATCCAGGAGTCCAGAGTTGGCGTCAGCTACTCCCACAATGGATCGCGTGTTGCAACATTTAGTTTCCGACCTCGCATTCTAATTAGTACCAAATTCTGTCACAATATAGCACTTCAAACACATCAACCTTGTAACCTGACAACAGCTGCTGTCACCTGTAGTTTTTGCTTTTCTACGTTTTGAATCATAAATATACTAGTAAGACGCCTCAGGGCGACATGCGATACCGAAGTTGCGCCAATTCTTGGCCATCTGGCCAGTGATGTATATCGGACCAGTTACCCATGTATGGAGACCCCTGGTACCCATATATGGAGATCCATGTACTGTTGTGAGAGCCCATCCATGCTTACTCAGTTATGTGAAGGTCCTATGATGTCTATGACATCTGACATCATACCCTTTTATGCCCATACATGGAGATCCCTGTCTGCAGTAGAACCAGCCGTTAGTGTGGTATGTGGCCGATGTGGCCTCCATATATGGGCATTCCCATATGTAGTCCTGTTAGATATGGGCTTAATATTGATAACATCAAGGAACTCCATATATGGGCATAAAAGGGATTCTGTTAGTGTGACATCACAGTGAAACCAGAGTGTGATGTCAGAGCGGCAAACCCATAGAACCACATTGTCATTGACAGACAGAGACTGTGACCGTTCACATACTAAACTGCGACCTACGGGCGCAATTACATGGTTGATGAATCTGTGGTATAATCGCAATAATACTCTTGAGGTCATGATATACTGTTAGATATTGGCACTGGTGTCTCATCTATGACAATCAGATTTATTGATGCGCTATATTTTGACTTTTGACACAGTGTTTTGGTGTGTGGGCCAACTCACCGTAGCTTCAGCCAGGTAGCCCTCATCTCCTCCCTTCTCCACGCCAGTCTTGACACACTGTATCCAACACAACACACACAGTCTTGACACACTGTATCCAACACAACACACACAGTCTTGACACACTGTATCCAACACAACACACACAGTCTTGACACACTGTATCCAACACAACACACACAGTCTTGACACACTGTATCCAACACAACATAGGGAACGTCAAGTACATACTACAGTACATACACTTACATTGTGTGGATGATACATTATAGTGCAGCTTGTATGCATTTCAAGCGTGGAATGAATATGTTTTCAACATTCACTGGCAGACACATTTTCTGTTGTTAGTACACTACCGTTTTGTTAGTAACTTTTTAGAAGTGTCATTGGTACATTGGTTGTCAAAGTGGGATCCCCAGGGACCCCCAGGGCTCCTTGAAGTCTGGGAGTTATGGGGGTCCTTGAACATTTTATGTTTGAGAACCACTGGTTTATCATAAATCAGGTCCGTTTATGCTGCCATACAATGACAACAAGATTAACCAATTCCTTTGTTAATCTTTTTTTGATTAATCTTACATCAGCAACACAACAGCTTGCACAAACAAAACTGTAGGAATAATAATGTGGGTGGAGTATGGTGTTTCAAACCTCTATGATTTTAACAGGAGCAGGGTACAGCCCTTTGGTCTGCTTCTGGACCTTCTCATTGACCGTCTTGTAGATCTTGTTCCTCACCGGGCCCAGACCCATCACAAAGTCCTGCAGTTCTATACACACACACACACACAAGTACGTTTTGGTTCAAACTAGATGTTCAGGTCATACTATATCGCAGAGGTAACAGGGCGTCCGGGACTCTTGGGGGGTCCTCAGAGTTACTACAGGGGGTCCTCCAAATCTTTGTGTGAAAGAAACTTTTTTCTCCTTTTATATATTAACCACTTGAACCCTAAAATCCATATTCTGAGAACTTTACCCAAAAATAGAAGATCTACAAGCCCACAATGCCTCGCAGCGTGAGGCGTTGTGAGCTTGTAGATCAGCTAATTTCGGTAAAGAGCTTTGGTGTAGAGGGTAAAAAAGAGCAGACTAAGAGTGAAAGGTCAAGTTTATTAAGTATTGACGGTTCAAGTGGTTAAATATCTGAAAACACAAATTGAAATGAATCCAAAATACACTGATGATTGTGCTGTCAAACGATGAAACTATATGGAATCTATGATCAATCTAGGTTGTGGGGTCCCTGCTTCATCTCTCTCAGCTAAGGGGTCCCTGGCCTGAAAATGTTGAAGACCAATGACCTAGATGTTCATGTCATACTATATATCGGGATCCACCGGTAGGAAAATATTTAAACACTTGACAGTTGTGGGCTGTGAGATTGACTGACTCTGCATGAGGCCTTTCTCCTTCTTCAACAGAACCGTCTTGTTGGCGATGCCTTTGGCCACGCCCACAGCCACCTCCTCCAGGTATTCAATGGTTCTCTCCTCCGCAGGCTTCAAACCAGGACCTGGTACGTACGCGCACGCGCACACACACGCACACGCACACGCACACACACACAGGGAAAGAAAATGAGATGTGTGTGTGTGTGTGGGGAGGCAGCGTGTATTTCTGTACATATGGCCCCAAATACAGGAACATTTACTTGGTATTTTTCTTGGCCTGTCATAACGTACTCCACTTTCTTTGTTGACTCCGAAGTGAAAACCGAGAGCTAAAAATGGGAAGAACTTGTAACTTTGACATTTGACTTGACTTTGTCTTGTAACCTTGAATGCTTCATTTGTGTTGGAATTGAGCTTTTCCATCATCGGTAGACCCAGAGGTCTGTGTGAATCTTTGAAGCACAAATACAAAAATAAATACTGGGGTTGCTCTGTTCTTTCTATATTTAAATATAACTGAATGTTCTCTTACTATGCCTCTCGGTTACTAAAGGATTATGAGAACATAATATATATATTTTTTATGTGTTTATTTGACAGGGACAATACAAAAAACAATATCAAGTTATAAAAACATGAAGCTGTTGCATTGTATAATTATAGAGTTTATAGCCAAGGCTAATTTGCAACCGCAGTCCCTGGTTAGGCTTTTCTATACAAATATCTACCTAAAAAGTCTATTACAAAAATACATGCATGAAGCTCTATTCTAAAAAGTACAAAATCAATAATATTCCCAAATTACAGTCAGAAAGCAGTGACATTAACATTCTAAATGTGCTTAAGTATGTTCACAGCTTTGGTTTGATTTTAGCCAACCTTTAACCTTTTCATTAAACATTTTGAGGTCAATTAGTTTTTGTTTTATTTCAGTTGGTAGGGCATGCCACAAGTGTATGCCTTTTATAAGTGTACAGTAGACTAGTATGTTTCTGTACAACACTGACAAGTTATGTATGCGTGTCTACTAGTAGGAGGAGAACTTATGGCATGTTGTGAGCTTGTAGATGCGAACAAGTAACTCAGGCTTAAGGCTAGGTGAATGCAATGGCAAAAGTGCATTATGAAAATGTGACAAAGCTGTGGTATGGGGACATGCTGACAAAAGACTGCCAAGATGTGAGTTTAGGTACTTGTGGAAAACAGCACAGCTGATGTGAACATGTGCACGAGTGCGTGCGCGCACACACACACACACACACACACACACACACACACACACACACACACACACACACAGTATTTACCTAGAGGGTCCACAAGCTGGTGCACAAGACCCATTTTCTTTGCCTTGTCAGCCCTGATGTTTCTGCCTGTCAGCATCATGTCAAACGCTCCGGGAAGACCCACCTACACACACGCGCGCACGCACGCGCACGCACGCACACACGCACACGCACACGCACACACACACACACACACAGAAACAATTCATTCATTGTGACATTGGTGCAGTGAAATAGCAGGACATACATACATAGTACAGGAACACAACACCACCTCACATGCAGTGCAGTGGGACAGTGTGTGTGTGTGTGTGTGGCATACAAACCACACTGAACTGCTTTCTTTTAGGACTTTAGTTTGAGAGAGAGAGAGAGAGAGAGAGAGAGAAAACCATAGCAGCATTAATACCAGTAAGACTC
>NC_137823.1:59952310-60006441 GCF_963921795.1 Nannobrachium achirus
AAACATATCCATAATGGTCTGTTGCAGGGGTCTTCAACGTTTTCAGGCCAAGGACCCCTTAGCTGAGAGAGAGAGAGAGATGAAGCAGGGACCCTCAGATTCCATATACCTGTAGTTTCATCGTTTGACAGCACAATAATCAGTGTATTTTGGATTCATGTCAATTTGTGTTTTCAGATATTTAACCACTTGAACCGTCAATACTTAATAAACTTGACCTTTCACTCTGTACTTAGTGTGTTCTTTTTCCCCTCTACACCAAAACTCTTTACCAAAAATAGCCGATCTACAAGCTCACAGTAGATCTGTTTTTTTGTGGTAAAGTTCTCAGAATATGGATGCTAGGGTTCAAGTGGTTAATATAAAAAAGGTGAAAGGGTTAGAAAAAAGTTTAGAAAAGTTTCTATCACACAAAGATTTGGAGGACCCCCTGTAGTAACTCTGAGGACCCCCTAAGGGTCCTGGACCCCCTGTTGAAGACTTCTGCACTAACACATGTATACCTCCAGGCCTCCACCCAGGCAGGAGCCGTTGATGGCAGCAACAATGGGGATGGGAGACTTCTCAATCCTCTCAAACATCTTCTGACCTTCTCTGGACAGACTGGTGACCTCCTCAGCGCTCTTACAAGCCTGGATCATACTGACACGGTAGGAGAGGAAAAACGTTTCTTACAAGCCTGGATCATACTGAGACGGTAGGAAAGGAAAAACGTTTCTTAGAGCCATGGTGGCTTTGCAGGGGAAAATAGGTTGGTTTAGACCGGTGGTTCTCAAACTTTTAAATTCCAAGGTCTCCCCTTAACTCTGACAGTGTACAAATGGAACCAAATGAACCCGTTAGGGTCCATTTGTCACGCCTGTTTGTCTAGTGATGTCATATGTCGTATGTCTGTAGCCTTTTTCCTCAGCGTTTTTCCATAGCAAAACGTGTGTGTGTAGCATACCCTGTAGTACATCCTAGACTTAAATCCTGGTCTGAAGACGTTATGCAAGTACGACCACCGCTCACTTCACATTGGGTGTGATTTTTATATTCTGTGTACTGTCTTTTTGCACAGCTTGAAATACAGGAGCAACAGTTAATTGATTATGGAACCGTTGCCCGTTTGGAACGCATGCCCTTCCGGTTATGGTTAATACCCGTTGTACCTGTTGTCAGAGTACTTAAAGGAGTAGTTCACCCCCAAAATGTTTTTTTTTTCTATTCATTAGTCATGCCATGGAGAGTAGAGTTCAATAATATTTTTTGGTTTTTGTCACATTCCTAAGACAAAAATTTGATTAGAGTAAATTTACCCCCATTCATTCCGGATGGTGACCCTTTTCGAAACGGGTCACCATCCGGAATCAATGGGGGTAAATTTATTGTTATCACATTTTTGTCTTAGGAATGCGACAAAAAACTAAAAATATTATTGAACTCTACTCTCCATGGCATGACTAATCAATAGAAAAAAAGTCATTTTGGGGGTGAACTACTCCTTTAATGCTAAAATGGATGACATCAGGGATATTTAACCCTAACCCAGATAGACGGACACACATTTCTGTATTTTCAGTTTCTGTATTTTCCGCCAGTCCGACCAAATTTCCTCTGCAATAAGTTTGAAGTCGATACTCTGATGGTTGGGGAGGATTTTAAGCATTTATAGAAAGATTTTTCCAAAATAGATAAAGTAGCAGATCTACAAGATCAGCTATTGTTGCACGACACTGTTGCACGATGAAGTATAAAAAAGGACTTAAAAGGTTAGTTGGTCAGTTATAAAAAAATCTATTAAAAAAAATCGATTCGATTTTTTCTGCATCGATTCGTTAATGTATTTTTTAAAAAAAGTATTGTTTTAGAATAATTTCTAATATAAGAAAATAATGTATAGTAGCAACTTGCAGCCCTACTTTTTTTAAGATTTGTTTTGGGGCTTTTATGCCTTCATTGATAGGACAGTAGACTGACAGGAAATGGGGAGTGACACGCAGCAACGGTAGTCGGGATCGGGACTCGAACTAGCAAAACGTTTGATCCTATGTGGTAATATGCGCCTGGACCGGTAGGCCAGCGGGCGCCCCAACTTTCTTTTTTAAAATCAACTAGCAATAGTAGTTCAGAAAATTCACCAGCAGCCAGTTTTATTTTCTTAGCTGCCAAAATATTTTCTTTTTACAGACTGACTGATTGAAAAACATAATACTGGTTAGCTGTCTGCCAAAAGAAGTGACAACTTAGCCAATATTTACTGTCATTCAATGCCGATTTCAGTCTGTGCTGGAAATTGCGTTGCGAGTGTGTGTGTTCAGGGGTGTAACAGGGGGGGGGGGGGGGGGGGGGGACTGAGTTACTAGGACCCAAGGTGGAGGGGGCTTAATTATTTTATACTTTAGCTATTCAAAAATAGCAGATATACAAGCTCACGCCGCGCTGTGAGCTTGTATATCTGCTATTTTTGAAGAAATCGTGAACATTTTTGTAAATCTTTGAATATACTATGTATTTTTACTATGTATTTTTAGACGAATATTTGTAACTCAAATTTTGCTTCTGGGGGGTCCCTGGAACTAAATATTTTGACAATATTTGGTCCATGGCCAAATACATATCATTTTGGGGGTTCTTCCCATAAAAGGTTTTGAGCACCACTGACACAGAGACATAGGTTTTTCCAAAAACCTTAGAAGGATTTGAAATATTTTTGAAAAATGCACACATTTTCATGATTTTTCAAAAATAGCAGATCTACAAGCCAGTGCCGCGCTGCGAGCTTGTATATCTGCTATTTTTCAATAGTTAAAGTACCCTGGGCCCAGAATTGTGTGCGACACCCCTGTGTGTGTGTGTGTGTGTGTGTGTGTGTGTGTGTGTGTGTGTGTGTGTGTGTGTCCTGGACTCCTAGTGAACCTACTTGATGTCCGCCCCGGCGATGAAGCAACCAGGCTTGGTGGAGATGAGAACGGCACTTTTCACCGCTGCGTTGGACCACACCTCTCCCATCACCTCCGTCAGCTCAGCCTGCATCCGTACTGACAGGGTGTTAACCTAAACACACACACACACACACACACACACACACACACACACACACACACACACACACACACACACACACACACACACACACACACACACACACACACACACACACACACACACACACACACACAGAGTAATCATGTTGAATCTGTCAGTCAGGGAGAAACCGAGGCAGACAGGTAGACAAAAGACTGTCACTCACAAAAACAGCCTTCATCGTACACAGGGGCGTCACAAGGAGGGGGAAAAGTGGGACTGAGTTACTAGGGCCCAAGGTGGAGGGGCCTTAATTATCTTATACTTTAGCTATTTTTGAAAAGTCGTGAAATTGTGTGCAAATCTTTGAATATATGTATTTTTTAAGCGAACATTTGTAACTCAAAAAATGCTTCTGGGTGGTCCCTGGAACTAAATATTTTGAGATGCGGGTCCGTGGCCAAATACATATAATTTTGGGGATCCTTCACATGAAAAGGTTTGAGCACCACTGACATAGAAACATAGGTTTTTCAAAAATATTCAAAGACTTACAAAGAATTCACACGATTTTTCAAAAATAGCTCTCAGCGCGGCACCGAGTGTGAGCTTGTATATTATCTGCTATTTTTCAATAGTTAAAGCATAAAATAATGTGTAATAATGCGTTCCCAATCTAAATGGGTTAAACTCCCTCACCTATGAAGAACATTCATGGAGGGCCCGCAGTGAATCCTTGTACCCACTACCCAGGGCCCAGAATTTGGTGCGACACCCCTGATCGTACACCCACCCACACACACACACACACACACACCCACACACACTGTCTGTGCTAGTGACAGACCCACCTTGGATGTGGGGTCGTTGAGTCGTACCACTGCCACATCATCCTTGAGCTCGTAGCTGACATGTGTACGAGCTTTACGGAGACAATAAAAAGGAGGGAGGCAGAGAGACAGACAGACAGAAAGACAGACAGACATCAAAGGCATTAGAATACATTACAGTATAGCAGAGGAGCTGAACCCACAATGACATACCAAGCAAGCAACCCCATGTAGTGCTGTATCACAGTGTTTAGCTCATGTTCACTTTTTACTCCATACCCATCCAGACAGGTAGAACCATCAACTCTGGCTGATTATCATCATCATAATTGATTCACTAAAGCCCCTTTTCGACTGCAGCTTTAGCACCACACCACACCGCACCACACCACATAAAAATATCGACATTTTCCATTACACAAAAGTACCCCTATCGGTAAGAAACAAATTGACCTTTTTAACTGTGATTATAATACAATATAAATTTGTATTTTTAACTGTGATTATAATACAATATACATTTGTATTACAACTATCCTAAATTACAATACACTATAATGGATTATAACTGTGATTATAATACATGATAACGTATTAATGTATTACTATGATAATTATAATACACTATAATAGTGATTATAACACAATAGAATCTATTCTCATGTATTACAACTATATCCTGGTGGTCTAAATGAAAAGTCAGTGAGTGATCAGTCATTATGAAGTGTTTGGCCCTGTTTGGCCTAGGTCAGACCTACTCTGGATTGGATACTTTTTAGTACCACGTTTAGTACCGCTTTCACACCACTCTACCCAGGTCCTGGTAGTGGAAAACCTGCCACAAGTGGGCGGTGTGGAGTGGTGCGGTGTTGGGCCATGGTCAGGGGGAAAGGGGCTTAATTCAATCCTGCAGGGGCAGGATAGGGGTTGCTGGGGTTTAAAGGTTCAAAGAGATTACCTGCCAATGTGGAAGACACTGAGAAGGTTCGGCTGCCATGACCTGTAACACACAATTTAAGGTGTTTAGCACACATACATGTCGTGTCCACTCTTTATTTATAGTCAAAGCAAAGACGACCCTTGACCTTGAAGTACTTTTTCTTTGACCTGGTCAGTAATTAACAGATGATGTGATTAGATGATCGATCTACAACCCAAACAATGCCTTTTAATATCAGGTGTGTGTGTGTGTGTGTGTGTGTGTGTGTGTGTGTGTGTGTGTGTGTGTGTGTGTGTGTGTGTGTGGTCTGAGGGGTCCAGGTGTAGCAGAGGTCATCCCATCATGTTACTATATGACCTTGGTCAGCTGGCTTGCTTTGTCTAATATTAGCATCTTCCATACATTGTGTTTCACAGATTATTAAACTCTTACAGATGTAACATTAACAAGACGTTGTCCTTCTCCAATCCAACCTTGATTGTGCTCCACTACATCTCAGAGGTTACTAGTTACTTTGTAGATTTTGATTACAAAATCTAAAATGTATATAGTCTAGGCTAGGGCTTCAGCTTCAGCCCTATACATTTCAGCCATTTGAAAATAGCTGATCTACAAGCTCACAATGTGTTGATCTACAAGCTTACAATGCGTTGTGATGCGATGCATTGTGAGCTTATAGATCTCCTATTTTCAAAATATTTCTATACATTTGAAATGGTACATTCTGCATAATGAGTACATTTACTTTTGGTACCTAAAAGTACATTTTGATGCCAATACTTTTATTTTACTGAAGTACATTTTGAATTCTGGACTTTTACTTGTAATAGAGTATTTCTATATTGCAGTATTGATACTTTTTAATTAAGTAAACATTTGAGCACTTTTCCCACCACTGATAATATTTTCCTAATAAGACAACAATAAGTCCTACTCCTAATATGGTTACATGAAGTTTATAATTTTTCCGAACTCAACGACGCCACCTAGTGACCTCTTTTAGTCACCTCTGCTCTGATCTGGGTGAAAGTTCATGCTGGGTTATGAATGGACAGCATGAACTGCTGAGTAACACCAGAATACACCAATAAGAATGATATTCCTTCCAATCACATGCAGACAGAAACAACTAACATTACAGACGCCCTACCTGTTAGGATGGAATATCTGCTAGTTGCAAACCTACACAGAACGCCGGCTGCACGAACTCCCGACATTTCAACAACACTAAACTAAAACCCAACTATGGACTCCTGACAGCTGGGGGCGCGAGAGTATGCGTGACGGCCGCGATTTATGGACCCGTAAAGAACAGCCGTAATATTGCCCCGAAGAACATTCGTGTTTAAACCTTGCTTTAATTCATTTAGAACGGAATACAATTAAACCCACACTTACGGTAATGATTAAAAGGTAAATGCGTGTAAATATTTCGAGTCCTGCTAAAATATATATATTTATTGTCTAACTTTGTCGTCAGGCATATTTAAGGATGACTAAAAGGTTGCTGGGGGCTTTCCATCCAGTGTAGTTTTGTAGTCATTTAGCAGACTGTTTGACAGGGGAAGCAACGCACTTACACACAAGCTACCTTACAGGTAATAAGATGTGTTTCTGTCATTTAATACAACTATAGAACATCTCTACAACACAACTCTGTTCTGGTTATGACTTTATGTCACCCTTCATTCATTGTACGGTGCGGAGAATGGAAAAGTTGGACTAATTAGCTGGCAAATTAGCTAGCTATTTAGCTAACGCTAGCCACCTTGCTGTGTAACTAAGAGCCGTCTTGCTACTTTATAGTGGTTTTAATGTTGTTGCATGAACAGAACTTAGATAGACAGACAGACAGCGCTGTCAGGACATTGTAGTGTATCTGTCTGGGGGGTCCCGTGATGCTGCGGTCCCCCTGTCCTTGTCATTCCCCTAGCAGGGGAATCTGGGTGAAGGGTCATTGAGCCGAGGTTGGATTGGGTGACCTGGCAGCAGGGGCGTCACAAGGGGTAGGAAAGTGGGACTGAGTTACCAGGGCCCAAGGTGGTGGAGGGGCCTTCATTATTTTATACTTAGCTATCGGTGCCGCACTGCGAGCTTGTAGATCTGCTATTTTTGAAGTCTTGAAAATGTGTGCAAATCTTTGAATATAGGTATTTTTTAAGCGAACATTTGTAACTCAATTTTTTCTTCTGGGGGGGGGGGGGGGGGGGGGGGGTACCTGGAACTAAATATTTTGAGATGGGGGTCCGTGGCCAAATACATATCATTGTGGGGGTCCTTCACATGAAAAGGTTTGAGCTCCACTGACATCGAAACAGATTTTTCAAAAAAACCTTAGAAGGATTTGAAATATTCAAAGATTTTCATGATTTTTCAAAAATAGCAGATCTACAAGCTCGCAGCGCGGCACTCTGTGCCGCGCTGTGAGCTTGTATATCTGCTATTTTTCAATAGTTAAAGCACAGGGGCCCCACAGTGAATCCTTGTACCCGGGGCCCAGAATTTGGTGTGACGCCCCTGCCTGGCAGGCTCTGTCATGTTACATCACTATGAAATATTATGATGGCCTCCTTTCTCTCTGACCTGTGACATTACAGATCTGGGTCATAACCTGGAAACCGAGGATTTTTACTGTGATTATAAATGTGTGATAAGAGTTGGTCTTTCACTTGACCCCTCGTAAAAATCAGCTGGTCACTAGTAGGCAAGTGAAATGAGCAGTGCTCTTCTTCTCTTGAAGAATGTTTTAGAAGTTTGCAATAGAAAAAAAAGTACAGTTTTATGACAGCACAAATCACTGGTACAAGGTCAACTAAAAGGAGATCCTAGAAAGCTTTCGGCTTATTTCCACAGGAACCACACCTTATGTATCTCATATAACATTGAAAGACAGCTACTTTAAGCCACCCCACGCTTTCATGGTGATGATCGTTAAGGTGGGCCCGAGGTGGAAGACCAAGCACGACCCTAATTAGTTTGTTCTGGGCTTTTTGGAGCTTTAACTTTAAGGCAACTGGGGCATCTCGATACCAAACGAGTATTCCATAATCAATGAGGGGCCCAATAACAGCACCTCCTAGGGTTTTTCGAGATTTAATATTGATCAGCGGGGCAACCCTTTGCAAGAAACAAATTCTCTATGTCCTCCCGGTGGGGGCTCCTGAGTCAGTAGGATAAAACGGCAATGACGACACACAAATATGTGTGGGGAGGAATCATTTGGCATAGCGACTAAATTGGTGAGGAAAAGTGGTAAAAAAAAGTTTTAATAAATGGGATATTATTGTAAAGAGAAATGGGCAAGTTTTCCCTGATATAAGATGTAATTCTCCTATTAAAATAACAGATATGATCAAATCAAACAACACATTTCCAAACCTTGAGAAGTGTATTTGGTGTCATAATGTAGATCACTCATAATGAACAGTATTACGTAATAACTATACAATTATTTAATTCTAGTATACAATGGCTTCCATGCTGCTGAAGTCGATTCGGAGCAGCCCAGTGAACCCTGCCTGGGCAGCACAGTTCGGTGAGTCCTCAATATCCACCTTTATTAAACGATGATTGATTATTGTATTAGACAGAAATGGAGGAGAACAGTACAAGTATAGTCAAGACTCAATACAATAGAAATGTCGTACAGTACAAGTACAGTTAAACACCCTGCCTAAAAGGAACATCCCAAATAAGACCTTTTACGGTCTTTTTTACGTTGGAAGTCCTCAGTATTTAATTCATGGACATAATAAATAGCAAGCAAAGAAAACATTCAATAATATCGCAGTTATAAAAACACTATGTACAGGATGGGGGAAACAAGGGGGTGTGGCTAAGGTAAGGGGGGGGGGGGTGCTCACCTGTCTATGGGAGAAGTGATAACTACCTCCTTCTCTGGCCTCCTGAAAGGTGAGTTTTCAGGGCAGTTTTGAAGGATACCAGCGAGCTACATGTTTTAAGGGAAGTAGTCAAGGAATTCCACAACATGATGTGGTAGCCTTGTAGGATGTTGGTTTCAGTAATTGACTATACTAGACCTTACCCGTTCGAAGATATGTGCTCCAAAATATGTCAAACGCACCCGGTGAAAGTGTGTGTGAGAGAGAGAGAGAGAGAGAGAGAAACATTCCTAACTGTGAGAGAAAGGGGTGTGTGTGTGTGTGTGGGGCTACAGATCCCATGGCCTGGAGGAACGGACCGTAACCCTGGCAACAGACAGCAGAGTTCAACAGAAGTGGTTAAGAAAACGCTAAGAAACTGCTTTAATTTGGGAGAAATGAAATTCGGGCTCCGTCAGTGTTGGTATAATGCTAATGGCCAATACCATGTGAACTTTGGTATCAGTTGCTGAAGCGAGTGAATAGATAAACGTAGATAAGCGTGAGCGTTAGAGCGTTAGAGCGTGAGTTTGCTCCTTTATTAGTAGGATACAATCTAAATTACTACTTAGAATCCAGTACATTACTGGCACTTTGAAGGGCTTTTGTTATTAATATTATGGTGAGTATTCTCCATATTATTTTGTCTTGACCAGCTTAATAAAATGGTGTTCTCAAAAGTACATAATGAGCTTCAGCAGTGTTTCGTGCCTTTTGTAGATCATTTATGGCAGTGTGTAGTAACAGCGTTGTGCTGAAGTGATTCAGAATATGTGACTTTATTTATTGACGTGATAAAGGTTGACATTATCTTTGTGTTTGTGTACAGCGGCTCGCTCAGTCAGTACTACAGCTCAACTCCAGGCTCAAGGTGAGTTGTCAGCAAATACATTATAAAATGTATAATTCTATGTGGATTATTTTATAGTTTTGTAACTTGTAGGTCTTTCGAGTTCCTCACGTGTTAATACAATTCTGAGAGTGTAGTTTCCATTTGGGTCCATTCTTACTTAATTAACTCAGCGGGTGCCCACGAGGTGTCTACACGCCAATCTCTTTGATGTCTCTGGAGGCCCACGACGCGTTGACGTGTTTACTGTATTTACAGTATTAACTTTAAATCTCACCGTTTGGTTGGGGCTGCGCCTGGATGTAGCCCATTAGCCGCTAGTCGCTTCGAGACGACGCTGAGAACATCGCGCGGCCGTTTTTCTCCGTATACTCCAATGCATTTCCCCATCTTTAACGCCCTTTATCTCTGATGTTTGTTTTATGGCTAAAACTGTGGCGTGGTGCGGCAAAATGTCCACATTTTGATCGGCAATGAACAGCTATGATCAACACTGGCCCATACAGTAAGTTACACAATAACATCCTGTCTGCGCTCATGTGACCAAGTGACGTCATGACGCATGCATTGACGCAGAGGGGCCGGATTCAATAGAATGGTGGTGGGCCTGGGCAGCAAGAGGGGATAAATGGGGCAATCCAGGGGCACCCAATGTGTTAATCTTGAGTATTCTACTGTCTCCAGTTCAGACCAAGAGCAAGAAGACGCTGGCGCGGCCTGGGGTGAAGAACATCGTTCTAGTGGAAGGAGTCCGCACTCCATTCCTCCTGTCTGGAACCACGTATGTCCTGCTCTGCTCCAACGTTAGCTAGTTTCTCTCATACCGAGCCACTGTGAGCAGGGGCTCTAGAGTAGAGATTAAGTTTTGAAAAGGATTAGATGTTAAATGTGGAGAATTTCATGTAGGCTTGGTAGTTCTAACTAAGACTCATATGGAGCAGCGGTGAACAAATTCAATGCTCCCACAAAGGAAAAATATGCAGGATTAAAACACACAATTCATCGACAATTGATTCAATTAAAGGGCTGAGGATATTATTCAGAGGCCTTAAGCCCCTTGCACTCAAGAGTCTACATAAAAAACAAACCACTAACATGCTTCTCTAATGACATATTGCACTGACGAGGGCTGCGATGGTGCGTTTCTTATTTGTTTGTTTTTTTAATCCAGTACAATTTATGTTTTTCTTTAAAAATTGATTGACCAATAAAATAAATATTTAGTTTGCAAGGGCTGTTACACACCATTTTTAGAAGTAGTTTCTTCTATAATTTCGAATAATTCTAAAGTAACCGCAGACTACTGATGCCCCTTTCACAGATAATGTCTGTTTTGGTTTCAAAACATATCGAAAGCTCTCACTGAAACTGAAAAGTTGATATTGCCAAATTATTCTGTTTCTAAAATATGATGGTTTCAGGTTACGTTTTGTGTTGACAGGTATGCTGACCTGATGCCCCATGACTTGGCCAGAGCTGCTCTTCAGTAAGTGTGCGCCTGTGTGTGTGTGTACAGTATGTGTGTCTGCATGTGCGCATGCTTATCTTCTTTAGTATTCTTTGTGCTCCTGTGTTATTTGTGGCAACATGAGCATAAAAATGGGTCAAGGGTTATTTAGATAAATGCTGGTCATGTCATATAGTGTAAACATATGACATCAATGTTGTACACTATTGTTGTACGCTGGGCAATTCCACTGGAGCAGCAGCAGCGATTTCAAGTGCCTTGCCCTTGCACAAGGGCAGAGTGGTGATAGCTGTTAAATGAGTGTGTGGTGATTGTACCCAATGGCAGTCCCAGTGTCACAAGCCTGCTTTTGTTGTGTAAACCCATTCTACAATCAACTACCATGTTGTAGCCTGAAGAAGACATGTTGACTGTCAGCATTCTTCACATACTGTACTCTCTGCTTGAAACTCAAGTTTGAGTCATGATGTACAGCAGTGGTTTCCAAACTTTCCCCTTTTCCCAACCTATTGAAAACAGCACATCTACAAGCTCACAATGTGCCGCGATGTGAGCTTGTAGATCGGCTATTTTCTCTACCTCTTATACATTTGTGTTCAGATTGTTTTGAATTCTTTGATTTTTCTTTCAAAGTGCCAGTAATGTACTGGATTCTTCATCAAATTACTGAAATAAAATATAGAACTTCATGATTTTTTTTTTCTTTTTTTTTCAATCTAATAATACATATATTATATAATAATAACAAAATGTAGGATCAAAAAATTAAGGGTCCCATAAAAATGTGCCTGCGCAGGCCGAGCCAGTACCGGTATTTAGGAAACAGTGATGTACAGTACTTGCAGTCAGTTCACCAACTTGCTTTGTGTTTGTGCTTTTAGGGGTCTGCTACATAAGACTGGAATCCCTAAAGACGCTGTAGATTACATCATCTATGGAACGGTCATCCAGGAAGTCAAAACCAGCAACATAGCAAGAGAGGTACAGTACAGTACACACACAAAACACACAGACTGGGTCCCAATGTGAAGTTCAACCTCTTAGAGTGCAGATAAGTGTAGCCATGCTAATCCGGCTCTCAGTCATGTTCTGTGTAAGCAGGTGGCAGTCCTGCACAGAGGAATGTGGAACTGGGACGTAGCAGGCGATGAGACCATCGAAAAGCACAGAATGTCTTTATGCAAATGAAGACAAATATTGCCGTCGTGTTTGACAACCAACCTGTTTAATCTGACATGGCAACAATTCTGTCAGTGACACAGTGATCAGTATCGAAATGAAGTAGAACCTTTTATTGTTGCGGTCTCATCTACCCCATTGTGTATGACACCTATTAGTACAGAGATGTCCTACAAAAATAATAAAGCTAGGAGAAAAGTGCAAGAGGTTGTTGGTGCTTCCCGTGGGTGTAAACATGGCTTACACCCCCATCAACATAGAGCGCCTCACAGAGACTTGCTCTGCTTACTTGTATATGCACGATTAACCTTGTGGTCAAGGGTTGGAAACTGTCGACTCAGGAAACCAGGTTTAGAGGTGTGAAAGAAGGTAGGAGGATCTCCTTTTTGGGTGATGAATGATGTGTTGTGTGTTGCAGGCAGCGCTGGGTGCAGGCTTCTCTGATAAGATCCCAGCTCACACCGTCACCATGGCCTGTATCTCTTCTAACGTGGCCATGACCGGAGGTATGTGTGTGTGTGTCTGCCACTATTGCTTAACTTTGATCAACTTTACAGACAACTAATGTATTAATTAAACACTTAAATGCCATATTCTTTGACGGTGTCCCTCAGGGTTCCATAGTAGGCCTCCTGTCTTTTTCCCTCTACAGTCTAGACCAGCGCTATTCAACCTGTGGCCCCTATGGCATGTCTATGCTGCCTGTCATGGTCATAGGCCTACCAATAAAAATATATTTTGTCTACTTTGAGTGTAGACAAATAATAGTTTCTCTCCAAAACTACTAGGAAACTATTTTTGTCTTGTTTTATACTTTTTTGCTATTTTGTTTGTTCCAAAAGAAAAAACGTAATAATTTCATCATTAATCATGATGACAATCTTTTTTATTTATTTTTTATTTTTTTCAATTACGTTTGGCCTTATACGTCGATGGGAAATGTGGCTGTTTTCTGTGTGTTTGCTTAATGTTTAGACTACTCGTGTAGTGTGTTACAAAATCATCGTCCAAACGTCCAAAATAGGACTGTCATTTTTAGTTTTCAGCCCTTGGATTTTTTGTATTTTGCTGAGTGGCCCCTGAGCCATCTAAAGTTGTGTAGCCCTACACCAAATCTAGTCCCTTAACTGTTCTGCCGCCGTTGACAGTCCTCACCGTCATTGAAAGGGTTAATACCATGGCGCCGTTGACGGTGAGGACTGTGAATCTTACTGTATATACAGTAAAGATATTATTACTTACTTAATGTCGCTCCGGTCCCGCTCGCATCGGTAATGTCGGCGATTTGTTTACAACGCACGTTGGGCGTGCACGCGAAGTGAAGCTCCTCAATGTTAAGTCAATGGAGAGGCCCATAAAGAAACTTCATTTAAACAAAATAGCCATTTTGAGACATTTTGCAGCAGATCTAAATGTAAACAAGGCACAAGGCAGGGCGCAGCCATCTTGCCTCTTCTTGTCCCACACTGTCATGTGACTAGATGACGTAATCGTTGCCGTCAAGTGATAATCCAAAAAAACAAAAACAACCCCCTTCCAGCCCTTCAAAATAATAGCGGCGGCCTATGGAGGAAACCGCGTGGCACCGAGGCACCAAGCAACCTTCAGATTAAGAGGCACTAATTGTGTTAAAATAGCAGATCTACAAACTCGCAACACATCGTGAGATGGTAGATCTGCTCTATTCGGCAAATGTTTGTCTCTAGAGTTCATGTGGTGAACTATTATGTATTATTTACATGTGTATTGTTTGTAATGGTACCTTCCTCCTGTCTGTAGCTGTTGGTCTGATCGCAGCAGGCCAGTGTGTAATGGTACCTTCCTCCTGTCTGTAGCTGTTGGTCTGATCGCAGCAGGCCAGTGTGTAATGGTACCTTCCTCCTGTCTGTAGCTGTTGGTCTGATCGCAGCAGGCCAGTGTGTAATGGTACCTTCCTCCTGTCTGTAGCTGTTGGTCTGATCGCAGCAGGCCAGTGTGTAATGGTACCTTCCTCCTGTCTGTGTAGCTGTTGGTCTGATCGCAGCAGGCCAGTGTGTAATGGTACCTTCCTCCTGTCTGTAGCTGTTGGTCTGATCGCAGCAGGCCAGTGTGTAATGGTACCTTCCTCCTGTCTGTAGCTGTTGGTCTGATCGCAGCAGGCCAGTGTGTAATGGTACCTTCCTCCTGTCTGTGTAGCTGTTGGTCTGATCGCAGCAGGCCAGTGTGTAATGGTACCTTCCTCCTGTCTGTAGCTGTTGGTCTGATCGCAGCAGGCCAGTGTGTAATGGTACCTTCCTCCTGTCTGTAGCTGTTGGTCTGATCGCAGCAGGCCAGTGTGTAATGGTACCTTCCTCCTGTCTGTAGCTGTTGGTCTGATCGCAGCAGGCCAGTGTGTAATGGTACCTTCCTCCTGTCTGTGTAGCTGTTGGTCTGATCGCAGCAGGCCAGTGTGTAATGGTACCTTCCTCCTGTCTGTGTAGCTGTTGGTCTGATCGCAGCAGGCCAGTGTGTAATGGTACCTTCCTCCTGTCTGTAGCTGTTGGTCTGATCGCAGCAGGCCAGTGTGTAATGGTACCTTCCTCCTGTCTGTAGCTGTTGGTCTGATCGCAGCAGGCCAGTGTGTAATGGTACCTTCCTCCTGTCTGTGTAGCTGTTGGTCTGATCGCAGCAGGCCAGTGTGTAATGGTACCTTCCTCCTGTCTGTGTAGCTGTTGGTCTGATCGCAGCAGGCCAGTGTGTAATGGTACCTTCCTCCTGTCTGTGTAGCTGTTGGTCTGATCGCAGCAGGCCAGTGCGACGCCGTGGTAGCAGGCGGCGTGGAGTTCATGTCCGACGTTCCCATCCGCCACAGCCGCAAGATGAGGAAGGCCATGCTGTCACTCAACAAGGCCAAGACCATGGGCCAGAAACTGGCCCTGATCGGCAGCCTCCGCATGGCACATCTTGCACCAGAGGTAACGCACGCACAGACATAATCGTCTAATCGCAATTATTTTTGCATAATCGTTTCCATGTTGAGAAATGTTAATATAGTTACAAACACTTTCAAAAAGTAGTGGAAATAGCAGCTCTACAAGCTTGTAGATCGGCTATTTCCACTATCAATGTTCTTTTGTAAAGTATAAAATTGTCAAATATGTCAGTAATTTCTTTATATTTAAGTTATCGTGATTGCAACTTCAAAGCCTAAAAGCCAAACAGAAATGTAATTGTCAACGACAAATACACAATTAAAAATGTAATCGCAATTATTTGAGTGACAATTAATCGTCATGTAAAATGTCATAATCGTGACAGCCCCACACACACACACACACACACACACACACACACACACACACATCATGTGTATGAGCAAATAATAGCAACACACACACACACACACACACATCATGTGTATGAGCAAATAATGGCAAATGAAAGGAACAAATATGATATTTTTGTTTTCATTTTGTCATAATAAATGATTATGTGTGTACTGTGTAGCTGCCTGCTGTGGCCGAGTTCTCCACAGCAGAGACCATGGGCCACAGTGCTGACCGTCTGGCCGCTGCCTTCGGGGTGACGCGGTTGGAGCAGGACGAGTTTGCCATGCGATCGCACAGCAACGCCAAGAAAGCACAAGACGCCGGCTTACTGGAGGACGTGATCTCCTTCAAGGTGCCAGGTAGGTGAACTGGACACGGTTGATTTATAGAAATGCATACAACGTCTGCATTAAATGCTTAAAGGAAAGCACGTTATGGTAGGCCGTTTGGGCATTGTTTTTGTGTACACTTCGTAGTTATCTGTCATATGGACAATATACTGTACACATGGCATGCAAATGCAATTAACAATCGTGTCCTGGAAACTGTTTGTACACAAGGCAGTGCCTTGTGTTTTCCTAGTTGTCTCTTAATCAGCTATCATTTCAGAACTAAACATTTCATTTAAATGGTAAAATGGTAAATGGTGCATTTATATAGCGCTTTTATCCAAAGCGCGCTTTACATAGATTGTGCATTACATTCACCCATTCACGCACACATTCATACACCGGTGGCGGAGGAAACCGTGCAAGGCACCAACCTGCTCACCGGGAGCAACTAGGGGTTCAGAGTCTTGCCCAAGGACTCTTCGACATTAACTCAGGGGGAGCCCGGATTCGAACTGGGAACCCTTCGTGCTCTAATAACGGTTTCTCTACCCCTGAGCTATGCCGCCCCATTTAGATTAATAGCGCTATAGGATGTTATACACACATACACTGTATTATTTATTTTTGGTTTATCTGTCTTGCATGCATAAACGTGTCCACAAACACGATTATAGTCAACGTTACTTCATTTGAAGAATTATTTTCACCCATCAGCCTTTACAATTTACAGTTTACAGTTTAGGCATTTAGCAGACGCTTTTAATCCAAAGCGACTTACAATAAGCAGGTAATACATCAATATAATAAGCAAGATAATATGTCAGAACATCAGCAACAATATAACAAATGCATAGGAATATCAATCTAGAAAAACAATAATATAGGTAGACCACGCACCTAATCAGTAAAAAACCTTTCTAAAACCTAAAAAATGCTAACTAGCTTCATGTATGGTCAATTCGTGTTACAGTAGTGCTATGGGTTTAGGTGGAGTCTGAAGAGGTGAGTCTTCAGTCCACGGTGGAAGCTAGGGAGTGAGTCTGTAGTTTTAAGTGCAACAGGGAGTTTATTCCACAGTTTGGGGGCCAGGAGAGCAAATTGTCTAGGACGAGTGAATTTTTGTCCTGGGGTTTTTAACGCGGGTTCTGTCAGCATCCCTGTGTTGGCTGATCTGAGCGAACGGGTGGGGTTGTAGGGGTCTTGATAAGTCTTGATTCATATTTAGTTGCATGCCACCGTTGCACATCGAAAGCGTGAGCTAAGCTTGTAGATCTGCTACATTCAGTGCATGATCCGATGCACACCTAAGTATAAACTAGACATTATCCTTGTTTGTCCACACGCCAGGTATGTCTGTGGTTCAGTGTTAGTCTGTTTGCTTAATGATGAGTGTTTTCCTCCTGCTCAGGCCGAGACATCGTCTCCAAGGACAACGGCATCCGCCCCTCCACCATGGAGCAGATGGCCAAGCTGAAGGCAGCCTTCATCAAACCCCACGGAACCGTGACCGCCGCCAACTCCTCCTTCCTGGTGTGTGCACGCACGCACACACACACACAGACACAGACACACACACACACACACACACACACACACACACACACACACACACACACACACACACACACACACACACACACACACACGCACACACACACTAGGGATGGGACGATATGAAAATGTCATATCACGATTATTGTGACAAAAGAAATCGCGATTTACGATAATCAGTTATCCTGGAGTGGAATATTTTCCAAAAAATAGGAGATCTACAAGCTCACAACGCGTCACAACACGACACGTTGTGAGCTTGTAGATCGGCTATTTTTTGGCCAAGACATTTGATCTGTATCAAGTACGTATATTATAAGTACCTTTTACCAATTATAGAGGGTTTAAATTAGGGATGTTAATCGACGCATTATTGGCGAATCGACGCGTCGCGGCCGAAAATCGACGCGTCAATCGACTTTTTTCACTTTTTTTTTTCGCTAAGCAGCAGCTGAGAGGAGAGCAGCACAACGGCGCATTACCTTAAACAACACAACGTATGCTGCACCCATCATAACTTGCATCAAAGCCCTAATAATAATGATAATACATAATTGCTCTTCCTTGTTAGCATGGAGTCTGTTCTCTAGAGACTAGAAGCGGAGTGACAATAAGTCCATGGAACGTGCGGGAGCGCTGACCGCTCGCTCTCATATATCCCCGGTGTGTCGCATTAACGTTAACGACGTGTGGTTTGTGATCATCGCACACAACGGCGACGCTGCCATTAACAAGCGAGCTTTCGTGTCAAGCGTGCATGCAGAGGCAGGAGGTAAACAAAAGCATCCAGTCCATAGAGTTGATACAGCCAGGCAAGTCAGCGCGCACTGCTATGACGCGCACATCAGCCCGGTGCCCCGGTCCAGCAGTATTTCTCAACCAGTAGTCCGCGGACCTGACTAGCGCCGCATGCATGCGAATGCACAACACATGCAGGCATGCACTCGTCTCCGACACAGACACACACACACACACACACACACACACACACACACACACACACACACACACACACACACACACACACACGGTCCTCTCACATATGGAAAACATTAACGCTTATAACGTTTTTGAACGATTAAAACCTTTTTTGGGGGAAAAACTTTTGAAAAATAAAAAAATATATATATTTTTCGACTCGTACTTTTTGAGTCGCGGTGAGCGTGAGTCGATCGACGCGTCGATTTCCGATTTTTTTTCACATCCCTAGTTTAAATGGTACCGGATATGCAGCTCGGCAAATAAAAGGTGAATTGGTGACTTAGGACGATATCACGATAAATGAAATCTCCACGATACGATTATCGTGAGTTTTTTTTATCACGATAAACGATAATATCGCTTATCGTCCCATCCCTAACACACACACACACACACACACACACACACACACACACACACACACACACACACACACACACTTGACTACGCAACATTTTCACCACTGCTTATTTGTCCCCAGAGTGCACAAAGGCAGGAATAGCAATACATACAGTATGTACTGTATGTCATTGTCAACCATATGAGATGCACCCACATACAAACACCCAGCAGCAACACATGCTTGCCCTCCAGTGTCAGGGATTGAAATCCCTGCCAGCCACCAGGAAGATTCTGGTCAAATATTATTAGTGGTTAGTCTGTCAGTTCCACTCCCCAGGCAGGTATCAATACTCGCTTAAGTCGGTGCTGTTTTCTACAGTTGCCTCTGGTGAACTTCTTGGTGCACTAGCCACTGTATGTGGTTAACACAATACGTTAATGCCTTGTCCTGTGCATGGAACACTCTCTACTGTAGGTGTGTCTGTAAATCATGTGAGACTACAGTAGGCATTTAAGGATTATAAAATAGCCAGTTTAAGCAGCCCGTTTCTACAACCGCAACGCGAGGCGGGACTACGGCTGCTATGACGTAATCGCCGTAGCGGACAAAGTCGTTAAGCAAACAGCCGTCGGCGACGGGGTCCCACCCCTTTTACTGAACTCTTTGGTTCCCATGGCAACGCGTCTACGCAGCAGACGGAGTAGACGCTACGTGGGAAGGGACCTTCTGGCGTAGTACAGACGGCTGCGACAGCGGCAAGTTTATCTAACGAGCGCTGATCATTTCCGTTTACTGTTGTCATCTGCCGTAGCCGTAGCGTTGCTTAAAGTCGCTAATGTCTGTATGGAAAGAACAGAGAAGATAAATACCCATCTGCAGGCTGGCAAACCGTCTAATTTAACTTTAATCATGCAGAGAGTTAATCTATCTCTGTACCTGTGAAGTGTCAATTGACATTCAAACTCAACGTGACAGGATAACAATTCTGTCTGACCCTAAAGCCAGACTTACATTCTGTTATTTGCCAGTGTCTCGTACCAAAAATATAGACCTCCAACAAGCTCACAACACATTGCAACATGAAGCGCTGTGAGCTTTCTGTCTTACAAGGCAGGGTGACGTGATATTGAGGATATGAAATCCACCGGCATCCAAAACAGTGCAGGTTCTCACAAACATTTCAAGCGTGTTGGAACAAGGTTTATGACCAGCTGAGCTCCTTCTGTATTCGATCGGAAAATCTATTTTCAGAAAAGAGATTGGTGTAGAGCAGTGGTTCTCAAACCCCAAGTTTGATTAGTTTGATGTCATTTATTTTCTCACTCAACAGTAAACAACACAACACACAGTATAAGTGTATACAGGGTATCTGCACATTTATAAAGTGACAATTTAAGGACTTTGATTGATTATTTTATTAGGCAAAAATGGAGAACAGTACAAGTATAGTCAATACAATTGAAATGTAGTGCAGTACAAGTACAGTTAAACACCCTGCCTAAAAGGAACATCCCACATAAGACCTTTTACAGTCTTTTTCTAAGCCCTCAGTATTTAATTCATGGACTTTCAAGACTGTTTTAATACCAAACTGACCAAACTATCAAATATTAAGTAAGCAAGTGTCGGACATTGTGAAGTATTGTGAAAATAGCAGATCTACATGCTCACAACGCCTCGCAGTGCAAGGCGTTGTGAGCCTGTAGATCGGCTATTTTCACAATATTAAATTATTTATCTGTGGAACCGAGTCACATTAAATGTAATACCTACAATTCCATGCTTGTCAGGGAGGGGGTCCCCAGTTCAAATATGTTTATTTTAGGGGTCACGGCCTAAAAAAGGTTTGAGAACCCCTGTTGTAGAGGGAAGAAAGGAGGGGAGCAAGTATAGACCCTTGGCCTTGGCGGATCCCGGTTAACAAAGCTTATAGGACGGTTAAGATGTGATCAAGATGACATTCTAGTCCAGAGTAAGTTGGAGGCCACAGTATGAGGAACTGTGGTGTAGAAAGCTAGTTTTCTCTAACCTCAGTAACCTGTGCATGTGTCCTTAGACTGATGGAGCCTCAGCTGTCCTCATCATGTCTGAAGAGAAAGCGCTGGCCATGGGCTACAAGCCTAAAGCCTACCTCAGGTAACTTTGACCCATTAGCATCCAATGCAACATCCACTATGACGAGTGCACACATTTGTAGCATAGGACTGCTAAGACTGATAGTATACTATGAATCCTTCCAACTTTGTCTATATTCTGCACTATACATAACCTAACCTTAGTGGTGAATTAGCGACATGTCAACACTTTTTCACCGAAACATGAATGTATTATACTAAAACAGTGATCCTCAATGTGTCTAAAGATTTTATAAGGGGATTCCAAACAGACATACTAATGTGTATGTAATACATATATCATGTTTTAGTGTAGATGAATGTGCATTGTTCCTGCCAAACAAAGTGATTGTTCCATAGATCTGTTATATATATTGTCTCTGTTTTGCCCCCACAGAGACTTTGTATTTGTGTCCCAGGACCCCAAAGACCAGCTGCTACTGGGGTGAGTCTCTCCACTGCTGTTACCTTTCAGGAAATGTGTTCAATGGGTCACATGTCTTGTTAATACATTTCATTGGTGAAATAATTATAAAACCCACAGACTTAAGCCCCTGATACACATAGCAATTTTTTCATCAATATCAACCAGCAACAACCAGAGGCGTCAATTGGGTAGGGCAATAGCCATACCTTGGCTAAAGGGGAAAAAAATAAAATGTACTTCCTGAAATAAATTCATGCCTGTTGATAAGGTATGGCAACATGAGTGTCTTGCACGCGTGAAGACACAAAAAGATTAATCCAGTGACTCTGCCAATGGCCATACCCAAGTTACGCCTCTGGTCGTTGCTGGTTGATATTGATGAAGAAATTGCTACATGTATCAGGGGCTTTAGATAGATACCTTTATTATCCCAAGGGGGAAAATAAGTCGCCCAGAGGCAGCACAGCAGTATAAGGTTATTTACAAAGTTACAGAAAAGAACAGGGTACAGTAAAGAGCAAGGTTAGACTTAACCACTCTACAAGCTTACATTGCAGTGCTATGCAGTATGCACTGTGAGCTTGTAGATTGGCTATTTTCGCTACTTTGGTGTGACAGTGTCATAAAATTAAGTATAAAATAGGGCATTGATTAATTTGATTCACGAAAAGATCATAAAAAAGGTAAAATATGGCGATACAAGTTTTCTGCCTGAGTAGAGTAGTGATTGAGTTAAAATGGCTTTAAAAGGTTTCAAGAGGCATATTTTCCACGTGCAAGTCACACAGAGGGGGAAAAAATCTATTAACATCAATACATAAATGGACATAAACGTGTCATAAACATCACATAAATCCAGGATTAGGACTTGGAAGTGAGTCAGCAGACAGAAGGAATCTCTTTCTTCACCCATTAGGTGTCAGTGTGTCTCATAATGCTGTTGTGTGTGATTGATAAAGAACAGAAGGAATATGTCCACCCATTAGGTGTCAGTGTGTCTCATAATGCTGTTGTGTGTGATTGATAAAGAACAGAAGGAATATGTTCACCCATCAGGTGTCAGTGTGTCTCATAATGCTGTTCTGTGTGATCGCTCCAGGCCAACGTACGGGACCCCCAAGGCTCTGGAGCGCGCTGGGCTGACCATGGACGACATCGATGTGTTTGAGTTCCACGAGGCGTTCGCTGTAAGTCAGCAGGATTGTAGTCTGGGAGAGATGGAACGTGTTTAACCCATTAATAAGACCTGAGGTTGATTCTAAAATGTCTTCTAGGTTTTCTGGAAAACCTGTGTTTCTATATCAGTGGTGCTCAAACTTGTCAAGGACCCCTAGAATTATATGGATTTGACCGTAGACACCTATCTCAAAATATTTAGTTCCAGGGTCCCAGAGAAAGAAAGATTTGAGTTAAAAATGTTTGCTTTAAAATAATTATATTCAAAGATTCGCGCAAAGTATAAAGTAATGTTTAAAGGACAACTTTAGTTTTTTACAACAAGGGTTCATATTTTAGATTGTAATTAAAGAAAAGAAAAGATGAGTGTTAAAATGTTTTCATTTACTATCGTTTTAGCCATTTTAGTATTTTGATTTCAGTGGTTGGTGGCATGCGTACAACGGTACAAGTGGCTAAATAAGTATTTTTAGACACAATAAGCCGGCAATTTCTTTGTTACTATTTACACCAGCCCCCTTAATAGTCCATCGATTTCTGAGATATTGTGATTTATAGACGTGCGTTTTTTTCATAATTGAAGTAATACTTTATCTATTGATCCTGTGCCTGGGTCAGGCTCAGTGCCATCGTGGCCTGCTTTTATTCATCATGTTTTGAGGAGGCAGCGAGTGAGATTTGGCTGGCTCCGCTCCACACCACTCCACTCCACCACCTGCACTTAGTGCTTCTGACTGAGCTGTGAGAAATCAATGTGTTAATTTGTATCCTTGTGTGTGTGTGTGTATGTGCATGTTATTGATCGATTGTTTCGTTTGTTTCTTTTCCAGGGGCAGATCATGGCTAATTTGAAAGCCATGGACTCAGACTGGTTCGCTCAGACCTACATGGGCAGGAAATCAAAAGTAAGGGCAGCTTAAAGCTATTTTTGGGGGGGGGAACAAACAGCTGGTGCTGCTACCAATGTGGCTTGATAACAAATGGCATAATAACAGTTTAACTCATTTAGAACGGGTCCACATTATTGTGTATCATTATTTTATACTTTAACTATTGAAAAATAGCAGATATACAAGCTTGTAGATCTGCTATTTTTGAAAAATCAAGAAAATTAGAATTTTGACCCGATTCTATAAGTGTCTTTTGAATCCCTCTAAGGTTTTTTGAAAAACCTATGTTTCTATGTCAGCAATCT
Organism: Nannobrachium achirus; assembly: GCF_963921795.1. Classification (NCBI taxonomy): domain Eukaryota; kingdom Metazoa; phylum Chordata; class Actinopteri; order Myctophiformes; family Myctophidae; genus Nannobrachium; species Nannobrachium achirus. Next base: position 59,975,871 of record NC_137823.1, read on the forward strand.
GGCCGGCCATCGTCAAAGAAAAGGTCCTTTTCACTTAACTGGAGCTCAGTTAGTCTGTTCTTGAGAGACTACTATGTCAGTGGTTCTCAAACCTTTTCATGTAAAGGACCCCCCCAAAATGATGTGTATTTGGCCACGGACCCCCATCTCAAAATATTTAGTTCCAGGGACCACCCAGAAGCAAAATTTGATTTACAAACGTTCGCTTTGAAAATACATATATTCAAAAGATTTGCACACATTTTCACGACTTTTTCAAAAATAGCAGATCTACAAGCTCGCAGCGCGGCACTCGGTGCCGCGCTGTGAGCTTGTAGATCTGCTATTTTTCACTGGTTAAAGCGTTCAATAATTCTAGGCCTAAATGGGTTAAAACGCCTCGGTGTTCCACACAATGCTTATTGTCTCAGTTATGAAGGCCAAAAGGAAGGAAAACTAAGGGGAAACCCTCAGTGATGCATTATTGATGACTGGCTCAATCAGCAGCTTATGTTGGATTTATACTTGATTTATACTTGATTTATACATGGTTTTGGACGTGAAGCTCACAGCGCTTCACATTGCTGTGTGTTCGGAGGATTGGAGGTGTATGTTTTTGGTACGAGGCACTGGAAAATAACACAATGTAAGTCAAGCTTTAGGGTCAACTGAAGAAAGTATTGAGATTGGGTTGAGCAGCAGGTGTGGGTTAAATAGACGCACAGCATTGTTATAGACTAAACGTCCATGAAAATAACATAAAAATGTTCCCGTATTTTCCCTGTTTTCTCCATATTCTGAGAACTTTAGCCAAAAAATAGATCTACAAGCTCACAACGCCTCACCCTGCGAGGCATTGTGAGCTTGTAGATCTGCTATTTTCGGCAAAGAGCTTTGGTGTAGAAGGCGAAAAAGAGCAGACTAAGTACAGAGTGAAAAGTCAACTTTATTACGTATTGACGGTTCAAGTGGTTAAATATCTGAAAACACAAATTGACACGAATCCAAAATACACTGATGATTGTGCTGTCAAACAATGAAACTATATGGAATCTATGAACAGGTTGTGAGGGTCCCTGCTTCATCTCTGTCTCAACTAAGGGGTCCTTGGTCTGAGAACGTTGAAGACCCCTGTTATGTAGTGTGTAAGTAATGTAGGCTACAGAATGTAATTCACACTTCTCTCCATGGCGCTCATTTCCAGGGGGCCAGATAAATGGATAGCCTATCGTCAATAGTGTGCTTGACCCAGTCACTCTAATTCATTGAAGATCGCATTTTATTCCCTTTCCAAAAGTCAAATTAAAATATCCTACCTGTGTCTACTTTGCCTACAAAAACGACTGTGTCCCCCATGGCACAACCGTGTTCCAAATCAATTAATTCATAAACTTTTGAAACTTATCTAAGGCAATTATTTCTACCCTTCAATGATACCAATTGATATTGTATTTTATATTGTTGTTATCGTTGATTAGTCACCGTAGGCGAGTTTTTTACAACGAGCTTTACAACGTGTAATCATGGAATGGAGCAACACTGCTAAACCCCCATAGATGTGCCGTAATCGTCCAATATGCTTCTGTTGGTAATCACTCTCGTTTTGGTATTATTGAAGGGGAGAAATGATCGACTAAAGTTAACATTTGCGAACTTCTTTTGAGGAGTTTATGTACTGCATACTATTATTGTGGAAACAAATACTATCGCTTTGCCATTGGCAATGAGATTCGTCCACAACTTTAAACACACCATGTCGGGCGTAGTGTAGTAGTGTCTTATTGTGATATACAACAGAGAACTTTATAATGCATTCCAGTTGGACAGGTATTATAATTTGTTCGACTTATGGGTACAACTTGGAGGCGTTCTACATACAACACAAGTCCAAGTGTACACCTGAAATATATTCCTACTTCTCCACTTCACAGAAGCCCTCAGGTGAGAGCAGCACCTTGTGTGGTTTACACTCCATGTTCTCCAAGACTTTAGGCTTTTTCTCTTGCCTCTCACAACATTGTTTAAGCCCTTTAGGCCTAGAATTATTGAATGCTTTAACTATTGAAAAATAGCAGATATACAAGCTCACAGCGCGGCACCGAGTGCCGCGCTGCGAGCTTGTAGATCTGCTATTTTTGAAAAAAATCTTGAAAATGTGTGCACATTTTTCAATATATATTTTTTCAAAGCAAACTTTTGTAACTCAAATATTTGCCTCTGTGTGGTCCCTGGAACAACACATTTTGAGATTGGGGTCTGTGGCCAAATACCTGTAATGTTGGGGGTTTGAGAACCACTGATTTTAGAGGAAGGATTTAGAAGTCGGGTCAAAGATATTCAAAGACTTGCACACATTTTCAAAAATGGCAGATCTACAAGCTTGCGCTGTGAGCTTGTATATCTGCTATTTTTCAACAGTTAAAGTATAAAATAATAGTTAAAGTGGTTCAAATCTAACGCGACTCGGGCACGTTCCAGGTTTTTTAGGCTTAACAGAGAAGGCCCCACCCACATGATCACCACCTACAGTAGTCTATTTCACATGCGAATTAATTCTCCCTGATAACGATGTAAACTTTTTGTAGGATTTACATTTAAGTAAGTTGTGGCTTACAACTGATGGGATTTCATCCGGCGTTTGATGAGCGTGTTGCAGCAGCGAGCTCCCAGCCGGTGGCATCGTGTTCTCCATTTCCATATGTGCAGGGATTTTGCCTTGCCTCTGGGCATAAGGGTTAAGGCTCCAATAAGCTCAGGGAAATGCCCAAAATGGGCAGAAATATAGTTTTCAAGTGATTTCTTTTTTCCATTTTTTTCCACTTGGCACAATGAATCGTAATATTTTTTTTTTATATAATCTTTTTATTGAGGAGACAAATGCATACAAAAAAAACACAGACAAACAAAACAAAACAAAAGTAAACAATAAAAGGGACAGCAGCAAATGAACGACTCACGTCTTACATTCCATGTCAAACAGTGTTCCCACCACTCAGTTGAGAAAATAATGGGGACCAAAGGTCCTGGAATACCCGTCCTCGGTTATATTAAAACTCATTTCCTGCCATTTTGAAAGCCATTTTTATTGATATCCTGCCAGAGATCTCCATAGACTTCCATGTAATTTATAGTGCACGGATCATGCACGCCCATGAACAAATCATGCACCATGTGTGTGTGTAGGATGTTCACAGCTTTCAAACAAAAACATCCGATTGGAAATCCGTTCAGGCATTCATGAGAAACCAGCCAGTCCTCAGTTATATTTTTCAAATGTTAGTTCCTCTAGTAGTGGAAGTAGTTCAGTTATTTGTTCTTGGACCATCACAAAAGTGGGTGACAATTCATCTTTCCAATACAAAAGAATACATTTTTTGGCAAAGTATGTATGAATAGTAATTAGGGCTGGGTTGCGATTAAAGATTTTAATCTAATTAATTACAGGCTCTGTGATTAATTAATCGCAATTAATCGCATTTTAATCGCACATCAATATTTAACCTGAGAAGCATTGTTTTTCAAGTAAAACACATTTTGTTGTACGAGTGAATCAAAATTCATCAAAATTTCGCATCCACTGGGCCAAGCAAAGCGCTCTGATCGGCTACTTCTCTCTTTGCGTTTGTTGTCTCTTCTTGGTTGGTGCATCACTATGATCGGGATGCCCGAAACTGAAGGTTCTGTGGTGCAAAAACTACGTGCGATTAAAATGCGTTAATTTTTTTAATCGCGTTAATTTTCTGTAATTAATTAATCGCAATTAATCAGTTAAAGTCCCAGCCTTAATAGTAATATTTGAAGAAACAAAGATGACTGTCTAATATTTTTTTATAAAATACTTTCGAGAAGAAATGTGACCAAAGATAGGGACTTAAAAGGGGGTTGAGAATGAGATGTATAATAGGTTTGAATGTGCATGAGACTTGATTTATTGCATTTTTGGAGCAAATTAGTTTTTCTCACATTCTCCTCACTTGTTATCTTCTGCCCACAACAAAAGTCAATTTGACATTTTTTTTCCCAAGTACAATTCAGATATACACTACAGGTATCATTGGAGACAACATCTGGTGATCTTTTGGAGTAGTCATTTCCCACATTATTAATGCGCACTGTCAAAAAGTCACATAAAGCTAATTTTTAAGCAGCGATTCCCTTGTTGTTTTTCTTTTGCTAAGTGACAATCTTACAGTGTTTGCATTTATTTAGCAGACACTCTTATCCAGAGTGACTTGCAGTACAAGTGTGATCAGAGTAAGCGGTCCCTAACACAACATGCACCTTGATCTTTCACTCGCAGCAGTTTATGGGGAAAACTATGTACGGTCTGACTGCTCAAGATCTCTTCCTTGCTGAAGAGTTGAATGTTTAGCCATTTAGGCCTAGAATTATTGAATGCTTTAACTATTGAAAAATAGCAGATATACAAGCTCACAGCGCAGCACCGAGTGCCGCGCTGCGAGCTTGTAGATCTGCTATTTTTGAAAAATCATGAAGATTTGTGCAAATCTTTGAATATCTCATTTTTAATGTGAACATTTGAAACTCAAATATTTGCTTCTGGGGGGTCCCTGATACAATATTTAGAGATGAGAGTCCATGGCCAAATATCATTTTGGGGGTCCTTCACATGAAACGGTTTGAGCACCACCGACATAGAAACATGTTTTTTTCAAAAAACCTTAGAAGGATTCAGATGACACTTATATTCAAAGAATTGCACACATTTTCAAGATTTTTCAAAAATAGCAGATCTACTAGCTCGTAAGCTTGTGAGCTTATAGATCTCCTATTTTGTATTAGTTAAAGCATTCAATAATACGCAATAATGCGTACCGTGTGTAAATGGGTTACATTTTGGCCTTGTCTGTGCAGGTTGGAGCTCCACCCATGGACAAGTTCAACCTGTGGGGAGGCTCGCTGTCCCTGGGTCACCCGTTTGGTGCCACCGGCTGCCGGCTGGTGACCACCGTAGCTCACCGTCTACAGAAGGAAGGAGGACAGTACGGCCTGGTGGCAGCATGCGCTGCAGGAGGACAGGTGAGGAAGACCTTAGGCCCGTCACGATTATTACACAATCGTCTAATCGCAATTAGTTTAGGTAATCGCAACTATTTTTGCATAATCGTTTCCGTGATGAGAAATGTTTTTATAGTTTCAAACACTTTCAAAAAGTAGTGGAAATAGCAGATCTACAAGCTCACAACGCGTCACATCTTGCGACGCGTTGTGAGCTTGTAGATCGACTATTTCTTTTTTAAATATAAAGTTGTCAAATATGTCATTTCTTTGTATATTTGGGTTATGTGTCATATCTGCCATGTGCAACTTCAAAGCCTACGGGCCAAACAGAAATGTAATTGTCAACGACAAAAACACAATTAAATCATTAATCGCAATTATTTGAGTGACAATTAATCGTCATGTAAAATGTCATAATGGTGACAGCCCTAGAAGACGTGCACACACACAGATGTATACCGTACTGTAGAGGAAATATTTATTTGGAAAAGACGATGACACACCACGTTTTTTCTTTATTTATCCACATTGTGCATTAGATTGCATTGGCAAATGGTGTTTTGTAATAATAATATTATGATTCGGCAGTTCACACAAGTTCACATAATGAAATGTATATCCAGATCATGATATGAGACTAGATATAGTGATATGGCAAAAGTGTTTTCTTTTCCTGTTTTCTTTATTTTTTTGGAAATGGACGATCTACAAACTCACAATGTGTTGCATCACAAATTGCTGTGAGCTTGTAGATCGGCTATTGAGGCTATTTTCAAAAATGTTTGAAAAATGTATATATATATGCATCACAATGTGATGCATATGCGTTTGTGATATTTTCATCACAATATTGATTTAGCAGTATTTAATTAAAAACATATATTTTATCCATATTTTGTCCAAATGGCCCACCCCAAATCTATACCAGGGATGGGACGATAAGCGATATTATTGTTTATCTTGATAAAAAACACTCACGATAATCGTATCGTGGAGATTTAATTTATTGTGATATCGTCCTCCCTCATGCACTGGGATCAATTCACCTTTTATTTGCTGAGCTGCATATCCGGTACCACTTAAACCCTCTGTAATTGGTAAAAGGTACTTATAATGTACGTACTTCTTTTTTTTCAATCTCCATCAAATGTCTTTGCCAAAAAATATAGCCGATCTACAAGCTCACAACGCGTCGTGTCGCTATTTTTTGGCAGATACTCCGCCCCAGAATAATGGATTTTGATTATCCTGATAATAATCGCGTTTTCTTTTGTCACATTAATCGTGATATGACATTCTCACATCGTCCCATCCCTCCTCTGTTCCAGGGTCATGCCATGGTGATCGAGGCCTACCCCCAGTAAAGCACTGAGAACAACAACATGTCTAAACACGTTCTGGTGGCTCCATCACAACAACAACAACAACTCCACACGCATCAGTAAAGCTACGGAGGCTGTACATGCATACCGCCACCACTTTGCCTTGATTGGGGAATCGGCTGTTTCCCCTGGTTTATACCTGGGTCGTTGCATGGCGTCACACACAGAGAATAGCCCATGTACAAAGCTCAGTAGCTCACGACGTGTCGCATGCGCGTCGCGAGCTTGTAGACGTGCTATTTTCTGTGCATTGACGCCTGCTCACAACCGAGTATTAATCAGGCCTCTGTTTGTGAAGGACTGTATGTAAATTTACCGATACTGAGTGCCTGTTGTTTATAGGGATTGTCCTGGTATGTTCAGTTTCCGGTCCCACCCTAATTTACAATACAGAATAAGACAGAATAAAGACATAATAAGAAATAATGTGTTTGTTATTAGAAATACTATGTTTTCATTAGACAGAAACAAACAGTTATTCCTTAATTACCCCTACATTATGGTCTAATCAACACGGATCTGGTCAGGGTGAGCAAACGCTTTCATACTGTATGACCAGTTTGCGACAGAGCCAAATATCAATTGCTAGATATCTAGAAACGCTCGGGAAGAAATCGCTGAGCGATATAATCGCAGCCAGATCTTCTCGCAGTGCTTTTCACACAAAACGAGCAGCCCGATCTTGCAGCAGATCGCAGTTTTTGACGGCGAGCGCCAAATATGGTCGGCGACAGCACAATTGGCTCAAAAAGTCGGGCAGTGTGTTCGAGCCCTTATTTGATTTCTAATTAGAACATAATGTAGGGATAATTAAGGTATAACTGTGTTTGTTTCTGTATAATGAAAACATTATTTCTAATTATGGCTTTATTCTGTCTTATTCTGTAGTGTAAATTAGGGTGGGACCCTGTTGCCTTGGTTTTGTTTAACTTTGGGGTGCAACGTTGCAGTACCGTCATTGGCAGGCGCTAGTCAGCACTCCTGAAGAAGTCCGCAATGTAACATAAGCTACGTCTCAAGTCCTTAAATTAGATCCTATATCCTTGCTCGTATGTTAGTCAAGCAAGGAAAGCAAGGAAATAGGAAAGCAGTTTAGGAAATAGGATCTAATTTAAGGACTTGAGACAGCTATAAGAGAGGTGTAAGCATTCAAGAGGAGCTAATAATAATAATAATAATAACATTGTTTATAAAATGTAAAATGTCTTTTTCTTACAAAATCGTGGAATTAAATGTCTGATGGTAACTAGACACACTCATTTGTTACTTTTCACAGAATCTTTATTCTGTTGTTACCGTATGATTACGACTTATTCAGGAAGGAAAAATGTCCTCATTAAATACATGATTGATATGTGGGGCAATGACATTATGGAACAAATGAAATGTAAAACACGACTGATCTTAGCCACTTAAATGACAACTTTAGTTTTTTTACAACAAGGGTTCATATTTTACATTGTAATTAGAGAAAAGAAAAGATGAGTGTCTGCATTTACTGCTTTCTATTGTCTTAGCGATTTTAATTATTTTGATTTCAGTGGGTGGGGGCATGCGTACAAGTGGCTAAATATGTATTTTCAGACAAAATACGCCGTCAATTTCTTTGTTACTATTTACACCAGCCCCCATAAGTCACATCTGACCATGAAAGATTGCGGTGCATCTTGGGAATGGGCTTCTTGTGTCTAAAAATACATATTTAGCCACTTGCATGCATGCCCCCAACCTGGGAGCATGCATGCAAATCAAAATGGTTAAAATCACTAAAACAATAGAAAGAAGTAAATGAAAACATTTTAACACTCATCCTTTCTTTTCTCTAATGACTATCTAAAATATGAACCCTTGTTGTAAAAAAAAAACAAAGTTATCCTTTAAACCCAACAGTGTACAGTGGATATACAGTTTGTATTTGACCGGGTCTATATTTTGGCCTCCTCCTTTTTTCCCCCTCTACACCAGATAATGAATATGATGTGCAAATCGCATACACCCACAGCCCACCTATTATTTAGGTTCTGACAGGTATGATTTTAAATAGAAAATTGTTGTCCTAGTCGCCAGTCCAACTTTCACACTGACTAAATTCTCTTCACTCTGGGTGGGTAAATATAATATCCACACATAGTTTCACAACCGCAGGCAAAGTTGGTGCTTGTATGATCTTCTTATAGTGTTCACAGGGGATTCCGGTCTGCTCTGCACCTGCATAGACAATCACACACACACACACACACTGAACTAGTAAACACAGACACACACTGTGCTTGCTTATACATACCGTATGCACATAGACGTTTCTCACAGGTCGGGGCTTGTTAACATAACTTCAGACAATTCCGTTTAAAACGTATTTTAAAGATTTAATTCTTCCCCGCCTTTAAACCGTTGACACTACGTGTGTGTGTGAGGTGGAGTTGATGAATGCAGCGGTTGTCACCCAGGCTTGCAGGCTGGGAGAATAAAACCAATGTTTTACTGGCAAGGCAAAACGGAGCTCAAATGTAAATAGCGGCGTGCGGGAGAGAAGTATTTTTTTCCTTCTTGTTTTAAAGCTTCAAACCGCCTCAGCCCTGTGAGACACGGAGACACGCAGACACACCGGCATAGCGGGCGCCTCCCTGCCTCGGCAGAGCGCTTTGATCAGACGGAGCCTTTTATGGGGTGTGACTGGCGAATGCACCCGCTGCTGTCACTACAAATCTACCTCTCCGCACTCACAGGGAAAGAAGAGGGGGATCGGGGGTTTGGGGTGGGGTGGGGAGGGGGGGGAGAGATGCAGGGAGAGAGGGGGAGCTTTCATCTCGTCCTACTCCGCTCACACGGGGCAGCACCTGCTGAAAGCTGCACTTGACTCCCCCTTTTCCTCCACCTGCTCGATGGGGTGCATCTGTGTGTGTGTGTGTGTGTGTGTGTGTGTGTCTGTGTGCTGCTGCCTGCTGCTGCACACAGAGAGATGGAGTTCTGTCATTTTTACACTGTATGGAAAGTTGCTTAATGTTATGCACATACAGTACATACACACGACGGGCCCAACTTTGTGGAAGTTGTATGCGTTATATTCATATTATTCCCACTTGACTTGGTGTAGTGTACTGTACTGTATTGTATATGTTAACATTGGAACTTTTGCCCGAGGTGTCAAGGAAAATCCCGTGACTATAGTCTGGCTGTGTGCTTTGAGGAAATCATCTTTCTGCCCACTATGTTTTGGGCCTGCAGTCTTAAGATCTTTGCACTGTAAAAGTATCCCAAATGTATTTAAATTGCCAACTCACATTTATGCTTCGCGAACGCACGGATACACATCGTTGTGTATCAATGCTTGATGCCCTGTATCATTTATTCAAGGATTTGCCAGGTGAAGGCCCCAGATATGTGGGACCACCAGTGTTCATGTTTTTAAAACTGTAGGTTAATTGAATATCTTTAAATTCAAATGCAATTACTTTAAGATCTCAGAGTTCCTTTCAAGGACCCTTTTTACTTTCAAAAACATGATTTGATGGAATGCATTTGTAACCTTGATGTGAACATTATTTTTTCTATCCTGCCTAATGTAAAACTAATCTCAAATGGAGCTGTTTAAATGTTTCTAGGACATAGAACATATACATGTACATATACCTGTATATATATATAATATATATATATATACTGTATGCCTGGGCTATACTTTATGACCTCTCACATATTGGAATCCCCCATCTCCTGGAGTGACATGGTCTAGATGAGTGTTCAAAATCATGGTAAGTGATTATAATTTACATCGCTTTAAGAAATGGGTGTGAAATGATTCAAATGAAGCAATAAGCCACGCAAGGCATGTGGTTACCTGGTATTTTATAACGGCTGAGAGGCGTGGTGAGACACGAGGCGAAGCCGTAATAAAATACAGGTAACCTCAGCCGTAATAAAATACAGGTAACCACATGCCTCACGTGGCTTATTGCTTTTCTAAAACGGTTACAATATGGCAACATGAAAAATCATAGACATGTACCAATTAAAACTGTTCTATTTCACTAATAATTCACTACAAGGTCTGCAAGAAAGTAGTTCCCAGCTTTTTTGCCAACAACACAGGTGCAGATAATTGGTGCACCGTGGAAAGAAATAACACACCTGGGTTTGATATAAACTGATTCAAGGTGTGGATTATAGTCTCATATACCACAGCAATTAAAGGGAAACCAGCCAGTCAGAATCAAGGAATGGAACTAGACGTTTTAGAATGAATGCTACTGTAGCCATGGCACCAGATTGAACTTAGACTAAAGTGATCCTCAAATCGTGTCATGCAAAATGATCTGTGTTGTGATGATTCACCTATATACTCTTGAAGTGGTTTAATTTCAATGGGCTGCTGCTTATTTATCCAGGATACAGGCCTACAGTATGTCCAATGGACATATTTCAGTCAAAAGCTCAATCCAGTTTGAATATTGAAGAGCAACAGAAGAATCTCAAAGGTGGAACCATAGCCTGCCCATACAACACATACTGTATCTACAGGTAAGATCATACAACACATACTGTATCTACAGGTAAGATCATACAACACATACTGTATCTACAGGTAAGATCATACAGCACATACTGTATCTACAGGTAAGATCCAAGTCCCCAAGCAGACATTAACTTATTAATTAAGATGAAAGAGTATTGAATAAGTCAAACTATCAATATGTGTTCAGAAGAAGCATCTTCCATACACCCTAATGGTCATCTGGGATATTTCATAAAAGCAAAGATTAAAGCCTCAGTCTGTGATTTCTTCAACTGGTTGACTATGTAGAAAAGCAGGGACATGTTTAATACGATACCTATACACAAATCACAGATTGGGATGGCCTAATGCAAATGTTCAGCCATGAGTTTAGTTTTTACTTTAACATATCGTCACTGTCTGGCCAAAACCTCCTAACTCCATTTTTTAGGTTTCAGATTCTTTGGCATAAATATGTGCTATTGAACACCCTTTACGTCTGTGTGTTGGTTAAAATAATATTGAACCAATGAAAAGTAGTAAAAAGCCCTTTGAGGCCTCCGAAAATGTACATTTTGGAGTTAGGAGGTTTCGGACAGACAGCAGAGATATGGTGTTCCTATTCTGTGCCTGGGGCAAACGTTCTGTAAAAATAGCCGATCTTCAAGTTTCACAATGCATCACAATGTGTTGTATTTTCGGCAAAGGTATTTTTTAGATCGGAGGGGGTTTGGCTTGTATCGACCCCTGGGGGACCCCGGCCAACTAAGTATATTTAATAATGGGTGCATACTAGGGATGGAGCTCTTTCATTTGTATTGATAATGAGCACCTTATAATATTTTGTGGAAAGATGTGAGACAACACATTCTTTTTTTATTGGCCAGTTGCTGAGTTTGTGGCTGACCATCTATGAAGATGACAATTGACAAAAGTAACAATTATTATCATTACCGTAAGTATCATTAAAACAATCATTCATTAGTGTGCAATACGTGTTAAATGGCTTTATATTATGAATAATACTGTAATCAAGCTTGATGACAAGCTTGATAAGCCCAAAGTTTATTGATACCGGGTACTCATGCAATACATGTGTTATGGAGTTTGTAGCGGGCCCTTGTTTCGAGGTCCATCCCTAGTGCATACTGTGGTCCCTAAGAGAGTAGACCTGCATGTCCAAATTTGGTATAAGAACATTTCTTGTGTGTTTAGGTGGGTTTGCGTGTGTGGTTGTGTGTTTACAAAGATCCACAAGATCGGTGGATGTCTTTCCACAGAACTTTGGCATCGTCCGCAGGACGGAGCAGCAGGCTCTGCAGTAGTCTAGTCTAGTCTGTGTGGACAGGACGGAGCAGCAGGCTCTGCAGTCGTCTAGTCTAGTCTGTGTGGACACAGGACGGAGCAGCAGGCTCTGCAGTCGTCTAGTCTAGTCTGTGTGTACAGGACGGAGCAGCAGGCTCTGCAGTAGTCTAGTCTAGTCTAGTCTGTGTGGACACAGGACGGAGCAGCAGGCTCTGCAGTAGTCTAGTCTAGTCTAGTCTGTGTGGACACAGGACGGAGCAGCAGGCTCTGCAGTAGTCTAGTCTAGTCTAGTCTGTGTGGACACAGGACGGAGCAGCAGCTCTGCAGTAGTCTAGTCTAGTCTGTGTGGACAGGACGGAGCAGCAGCTCTGCAGTAGTCTAGTCTAGTCTAGTCTGTGTGGACACAGGACGGAGCAGCAGGCTCTGCAGTCGTCTAGTCTAGTCTGTGTGGACATGCAGGACGGAGCAGTAGGCTCTGCAGTAGTCTAGTCTAGTCTGTGTGGACACAGGACGGAGCAGCAGGCTCTGCAGTAGTCTAGTCTAGTCTGTGTGGACATGCAGGACGGAGCAGCAGGCTCTGCAGTAGTCTAGTCTAGTCTGTGTGGACACAGGACGGAGCAGCAGGCTCTGCAGTCGTCTAGTCTAGTCTGTGTGGACATGCAGGACGGAGCAGTAGGCTCTGCAGTCGTCTAGTCTAGTCTAGTCTAGTCTGTGTGGACACGCAGCACACATCCTGAGTTCTGTCGGTTTTACAGCCGCTCTACACGGCTGGATGGCAGGGACCGGCGTGTGTGGAGCAACCGGATTATGAGCCGCGGTAATTGGCTGTCCAGAGAAACTCTGTGTCTGTGTGTGTGCTCGCGCGTGTGTGTGTGTGTGTGTGTGTGTGTGTGTGTGTGTGTGTGTGTGTGTGTGTGTGTGTGTGTGTGTGTGTGTGTGTGTGTGTGTGTGTGTGTGTGTGTGTGTGTGTGTGTGTGTGTGTGTGTGTGTGTGTGTGTGTGTGTGTGTGCATTCTGTCCGGAGTTCATCATGTTCTGATAACGGTCGGTTAAGGCAGTCCGCTGGGCTCCTTCTCCTTTCGGGATTGTAAATGTTATTGATCAGAAGCATTCGCTGCATCCATAACAAGACGACGGGCAACTCATTAGCAGCCCTGCACGCCCATACACACATCCTCATTAACACTGGCTCGTCACATACACACTAAAACACACACACACGCACGCACGCACGCACGCACGCACACACACACACACACACACACACACACACACACACACACACACACACACACACACACACACACACACACACACACACACACACACTCCAACTCGACTGCTTCAGTTGAGTGAGATGGGGGTTTAAGATGGGTGTGTGTGTGTGTGTGTGTGTGTGTGTGTGTGTGTGTGTGTGTGTGTGGGGTGTGGGTGGGGAGGGGGGTGAAAGATGGTGGAGCAGAGAATGTGGACATGAATGGTGCACAGCATGTCAGTGTGCGTGCGCGTGTGTGTGTGTGTGTGTGTGTGTGTTTGCTCACACACACACGTACGTTGGTGTCTGTGTGCGGCGTGACATTTTGCGCGAGATTGTGTGCGTGTGTATGTCTGTGCGTAGGTGCACAGGAGTGTGTGTGTGTGTGTGTGTGTGTGTGTGTGTGTGTGTGTGTGTGTGTGTGTGTGCGCGTGTGTCAGAGTCTGTCAGCTTGCAGTGTCTGGTGTCAGGGCGAGAGGCGAGACATTAACAGCTTTAGGCCTAGAATTATTGACTGCTTTAGCTATTGAAAAATAGCAGATCTACAAGCTCGCAGCGCGGCACCGAGTGCCACGCTGCGAGCTTGTAGATATGCTATTTTTGAAAAATCGTGAAAATGTGTGCACATTTTTCAATGTTCAAAGCAAACTTTTGTAACTCAAATCTCTGCATCTGGGGGGTCCCCTGGAACAACATGTTTTGAGATGGGGGTCCGCGGCCAAATAAATGTCATTTTGGGGGTCCTTGACAAGAAAAAGTTTGAGAACCACTGATTCAGAGGAAGGATTTAGAAGTCGGGTCAAAGATCGGGTCAAAGATACAGTATTCAAAGATTTGCACACATTTTCACGATTTTTCAAAAATAGCAGATCTACAAGCTCGAGAGCTTGTATATCTGCTATTTTTCAACAGTTAAAGCATAAAACACTGGTTAAAGTGGTGAAAATCTTAACGCGACTCGGGGGCGCGCCGTTCGTACGTTCCCGGTATTCGAGGGTTAACAGCTTCTGTCATTCTGCTGACAAAATGGTGGCAAGAGATTTCCCAGGGTGCCCTGATGACTGCTGGCGTTTGTCAACAAGCCCTGTCACCACGGCGATGAGGGGGGGGGGGGGGGGGGGGAGGGGAGGGGTACGGTGGGGGGGGTTGAGGGGGGGTAGTGACAGGGCCCAGACCTGTTCCCATGAGCACCAGCTAGGGAGAACGCTGTGTGTGTATATATGTGTCAGTGTGTGTGTGTGTGTGTGTGTGTGTGTGTGTGTGTGTGTGTGTGTGTGTGTGTGTGTGTGTGTGTGTGTGTGTGTGTGTGTGTGTATATAGTGAGGGTGGGGGGGGGGGGGGGGGGGGTTGTCTCTCAGCAGCTTTCATACTAGACTACCGAAAAACTCCAAAATGAGCTGTCACTGCAATTCCCAGGATGCCTTGCTGGTTTAGCATAGCAGCAGCACCAGCTGTGTGTGTGTGTGTGTGGGCGCCCACAGTAAGCTGGATAAGCTAACTCTCTTTCTCTCTATCGCACATACTCTCTCTCTCTCTCTCTCTCTCTGTCTCTCCCTACACACACACACACAACTCTCTCTCTCTCTCTCTCTCTCTCTCTCTCTCTCTCTCTCTCTCTCTCTCTCTCTCTCTCTCTCTCTCTCTCTCAGATAATTAAGCAGAGCAGGAAGCTCCCCCTGACGCGAGGCAGAGCTCATCTGCATTTTGGCCTCCGGCGCGCGGTTAGGAGCAACGCCTGATGGAGAGAGAGAGGGATGGGAGGGGGGGGGGGGGGGGGGGGGGGAGAGGGAGAGAGGGGGGGAGAGGGAGAGAGGGTAAGGAGCCATTAGGCAGCTGGATGGATGAGTGAGTGACAGCACTCTTGACACACACCACTATCTGGGTTCTTCTCTGTTGGCACACGCACATGCACATGCACACACACACACACACACACACACACGCACGTACACACACACACACACACACACTCACACACACACACACACACATGCACATGCACACACTCTTTCACTGCATCCCTTTCTTTTTTGCTCTCTCTTTCACTACCTCTTGCTTTCCATCCTTTTCTCTCTCAATCTTTACCTCGGTCTCATCCTTTCTTTTTTCTTTCTTTTTTCTACACTACATATCCTTCTCTCTCTCTCTCTCTCTCTCTCTCTCTCTCTCTCTCTCTCTCTCTCTTTCTGTCATGCTGTTTCAGGATGCTCTCTCTCCATCAGGGCCCGTTGGCCAATCACATCTCCTGCAGGGCAAAATGTCCAGCGGTCTTGTCCAATGATAGAGCCCGCTGTGGGCTGTTGGTCCCGCCTCTCGGGAGGGCGAGATCAATAGGGATCGGGAGGGGGGGGGGGGGGGGGGGGGGGGGGGGGGGGGGGGTTGCAAAGGTCGTCTGCCTTTTCCGCTAAACCACAAAACTACTTCGTATTCTCTCCTCATGACAAGTTACGGTGACTTGGAGTTTCATCTTTGCTGAAATGTGGACTATAATGCAAGTCTCTCTCTCTCTCTGTGTGTGTGTGTGTGTGTGTGTGTGTGTGTTGTGTGTGTGTGTGTGTGTGTGTGTGTGTGTGTGTGTGTGTGTGTGTGTGTGTGTGTGTGTGTGTGTGTGTGTGTGTTGTGTGTGTGCGTGTGTGTGCGTGTGCGTGTACTTGTGTGCTACCAGGGGCATCACAAGGGGGGGAAAAGAGGGACTGAGTTACTAGGGCCCGAGGTGGAGGTGCCTTAATTGCGACCATTAGGTCGCAGTTTAGTATCAAAAACCTCCACCGGCCGTCCGTCCGTCGGTCACAACGTCACACGTCACACCTTTGTTTGTGTACGGTGTGATGTCATACTGATGTCAGCAGTGTGATGTCATACTGATGTCAGCAAGCTATGTCTCTATATATGGAGTTATATGTTGTTCGTGTCCAAATATGGGGCTTGTGAGGTCAGACTTAGTGAGAATTCGTCGGTTATCTCCATATATGGAGGGAGAACCAGCTTATGAGCCGATGAGTTGTGTCAGAGTCGAGATCCTGCTTGCATCTAATCTGTCGGTAGATAATGCCGGTCTTATATAAGGGTCATTTGTGTACGGTGTGATGTCATACTGATGTCAGCAGTGTGATGTCATACTGATGTCAGCAGCTATGTCTCTATATATGGAGTTATATGTTGTTCGTGTCCAAATATGGGGCTTGTGAGGTCAGACTTAGTGAGATTCGTCGGTTATATTTGTGGAGATAAGCGGACCGTTGGGTCGCTTATCTCCCGATTAGGGAGTCTTACTGGTTATTTCAGCTATTGAAAAATAGCAGATATACAAGCTTGTAGATCTGCTATTTTTGAAAAGTCATGAAAATGTGTGCACATTTTTGAATTATGTATTTTTTAAGCGAACATTTGTAACTCAAATTTTGCTTTAGGGGGGGCCCTGGAACTGAATATTTTGAGATGGGGGTTCGTGGCCAAATACATATCATTTTGGGGGTCCTTCAAACGAAAAGGTTTGAGCACCACTGACATAGAAATATAGGTTTTTCAAAAAAGAACAGGATTTGAAATATTCAAAGATTTTAAGAAATTAGAAGCTTGTATATCTGCTATTTTCAATAGTTAAAGCATGTGCATTGGGCCCGCAGTGAATCCTCGTACCCGGGGCACAGAATTTGGTGCGACACCCCTGTGAGTGTGCGTGCGTGTGCATGTGTGTGCGCGTGCTACTACTGTATCACTTCGGCAGTGAGTTGGTAAGCTGCTCTGCTGTGCGTCTCCGGTGGATGTAAGAGGATTGGGTCAGACAGTGCCGAGAACACAGTCCGTTCTCCTCTTTAGCTCACACTTCAGCCTGTGTGAGCCCACAGTGCCGGCAGTGAACCTCCTCGAGCGCAGAGCACAGATATGATTGTTTTGGAAGTGGGGACGGACGGAGGGCTCCCTGTCTGCAGAGGAGCTGCACAGGAAAACCAAACAAGCTTAATGGGCAGAGGCCGCGAGGGAGAGAGAGAGAGAGAGAGAGAGAGATAGAGGGAGAGATGCTTCCAGACTGAGTGGTCTGAGTGACAAAGAGGCTTGCCATAGCTAGGGCTGTGCTGCCCCCTTGTATTCGCTTTCGTTCATTCATTCATTCATTCATTCATTCATTCAATATTTATTTATTCTCGAAATTACAACTGAGTCGTTAGACTCATTTACAGTGTCGTCGAGCAGTACATTAGAAGTAAAAACATCAACAGCATCAATGTTGATAAACAGCAAAAACACATTACATTACATTTAGAAATTGAAATATAGCAAATAATAAAAGGCATATGTGGCATATAAAAGTTATAATAGAAACTAAGACCAATTTAGAAACAGTTACATATTTGGTTTGGTTTGGTCACCAGAGATCTAAAACGATTGAAGGAGTGGTCAGCTTTAATGTTTCCTGCAAATTGTTCCATGTGTTCGGGCCACAGAAGCTGAAAGCAGTTCTACCAAAGTCTGAGTTGACCGTGGGTATTTTAAAAGTGGGGAAACCACTCGATCGGGTGTGGTAGGGTTCAAAATGTTTCAGAAAGAAATAGCAGTTCTACGTCACGACACATGAGCTTGTAGATCGGCTGTTATTTGTCGTATGACAAAGTTTGCTGTCGGATGGAAACCTTTCAAGTCCAAAACCGATCCTTTTTTTTTATTAGTATTTTTAAAAAAAAACATCTACATGCTCATTTCTGGAAAATGAGCTCAAGTGGAGTTAGGAGGTTTTGACCAAAGAACTTTTTACTACTTTCCATTGGTTCAATATTTTTTTTTTTTTTTTTAAGATTTTTTTTTTTTTTTGGGGGGGCTTTTTATGCCTTTATTGATAGGACAGTAGACTGACAGGAAATGGGGAGAGAGATGGGGAATGACATGTGGCAAAGGTCATCCGGATCGGGAATCGAACCGGCGACGCCAGCAGGCATCATAGCCTAGTATGTGGTATGCGCCTTGACCACCAGGCCAGCGGGCGCCCCTGGTTCAATATTATTTTAACCAACACACAGACGTAAAGGGTGTTCAATAGCCCTGATTTATGCAAAAAGAAAAATCAAAAACCTCAAAAATGGAGTTAGGAGGTCAGACAGTGACGATATATGGGTTCAACTGTACTGAGTAGGGAGTGAGCTATGTGGTTAGTCTGTAGAGGGAATTCAGAGGGGAACCTGGAACCTGCAACCCTCTGCTCAGGGGCCTGCGCTGCGTACTTCACTAACCTTTTAGCCAGACACTTTCTACTCTACTCTACATGGGTGACTGACACCTATTGGCACAGGATAACATGGATAACATGCAGAGAGCAAGGTGTCTCCGGTTCACGCGGACGCTCTTTGTGTAAATGGCTTCCCAAACCGTATGCAAATCCAGCAACAAGTTGAGGTTGCAGGGAGGAGGAACAGATGTGCAGGAGGCGCGTGGAAGCCAGGGTTTGCAAATGACACGTCTGGTTGACACACAGCGACACAGTCAGAGGCATTGTACCGCAGGACACACCAACCAACCACAGCTGTAGTTTTCTTGTTTGCCCTCGGAAAGATGCAGGGGGGGAGAGAGAGAGACAGAGAGAGAGACAGAGGGAGAGATAGAGAGAGGAGACAGCCAAAGGACAAACTGATTCACAGAAGAGAGAGCAGACAATGCCTGCTGGTGAGATAGGCAGATGGTAGAGAATGTACGGACTAGAGTAGACTAGAGAGACTAGGATGTGGTAGGAGGTGGAGAGACAGACATGCAGGAAAACGAGGGGCCGAAACCAGGTTAGAGACTAGTGTAGTACACAAAACTGAATTACAATAATCTCAGATTCAGATTCCAGATACTTTTGAGAATAATATGATTTTTTGAGCGTTGCAAACCGCTCCTACGCTTCACTCTGTGTCAGCCAAAGAAATTAGCACAAAAAAAAATGATTTACAATTAAATTTAAACATAAAGTAACTAATGTCATGGACAGAACGGCCCATGCAAGGAGATATGCACGTATGTCGTGTTTGCACGACTCACTTCGCACGGGTGAGATTTTTAATTACAAGGAGTAATGTGCCTGGCACTGCAACAAAGCAGTGCCAGGAATTGATGGTGCAGATATCTTAGGACAACCACTGGAACTGGTTTATCTTGATTGGTGCTAGAGTGTTTGTTTACCGCAGAGAATTATGTTGGTTCCATTTGTTCCCTCTCAGAGTTTTTGAGAGTTTTTTTTAGAGGTTTGATATGCATTGATTAGGCCACAGATGTCCTTTTCATAAGATTCTTTAAACTCTCAGACCCCAGTGTTAGACCCTTATGAGTTTTGTTTGTTTCCATTTGTACACTCACTGAGTTACTGGTTCCTAACTATCCTCTCGGACCCAATATTGAGAACCTCTAATTTATGGGACTAGAAGCTGGGCCGGCCCAGCGTCTAGTCGGCGACCTGGCCAACTCGGAACAATGTAAATAGGGAATGAATGCCCCGCCCTTTAGGACCCGTTTTGACCATCTGTCTGCCTGTGTCCATTTATGCCCATATATGGAGATGTCTGTATCTGTCTGTCTGTCTGTCGGCGTCCATTTTATGTCCATATATGAAGATCACTGCAGTTATAGTTCTGGGTCCATTTTATGCCCAGATCTGGAGATATCTGTCTATCTGCGTCCATTTTATGCCCATATATGGAGTATCTGTCTGTGCCTCCAACTGTGTTGCTTTAATGCAAACCTCACACCTGTTGTCATAGGACCCGTTTTGAACATCTGTTTGCCTGTGTCCATTTATGCCCATATATGGAGATATCTGTCTGTCTGCGTCCATTTTATGCCCATATATGGAGATCTTTGACCATCTGTTTGCCTCTGTCCATTTATGTCCATATATGGAGATATCTGTATCTGTCTGTCTGCAATCCATTTTATGCCCATATATGGGGGCATTCATTATATGCCCATATATGGAGAACGCACGTGCCCGTGGGACGAACGGTTCTCGAGATACGCGGATTACATACATACATACACACTCACAGAGATTTTTTGTTGACTCATGTGGCGTACGTGATGTCAGAGCCTTTTATGAAGTGATGTCACAATGAGTCAGAGCTTTCGCCGATTTCCTCCGGAACAGCCTGATGTCAACAATCAACCCCGCATAAGGAGATTCTGAACGTTTCGCGCCGGTTTGGGAAAACCGCGGCGTCGGGTCGGGTCGAGACCCGGCACTGCACTCCGTGCCGCGGCGGGGAACGCGCGTGCCGAATCTGAAGCCGGTGGGACGAACGGTTCTCGAGATACGCGGATTACAGACACGCAGAGACTTCTCGCATTTATAGATAGATTACTTGTAAGACATGTTTGAGGTGGAAAAGTGATGCTGCTAGTCGTGGATTTTGGGTCGTTGAAGAATAGAAGAAAGAACATGTCTCTGGCGCCTGTACAATTGTGAAATTATACAACGTTGCCAAGGTCTCAAAGGTTACAGAACTCACTACAGTAACTACAAACGAGGGTGGCTGGTGGCTCAACCAGTTAGTGCAGTGGTTCTCTACCGTTGTCAAACGTGTTTGGCTGCAGTACCCCCTGATACTGATTTCTGAAGCAGAGTACCCCTTCCCCTGGCTACAGCATTTGGCTTAGAAAAATAGACATCAAAGGTCCAGTTCCAATGCCAATATGTTCAAAATAAAACTGCATAATGGCAAATAAACATTGCTTTAGTGCACACACAGACAATGCTTCAAATATGCTTCAAATATGATCCCTTCTTGTCTCTCCTCTCTCTCTCTTTGCCCTTGGTTTCCTGTCTCTCTACACTGGCTTAAGCATACAGTACAAATGCCAAAGATATATCTAAAAAGAAAGACAAAACTAAAATGTCTTTGTATTATCGCCGTTATGTCTTTGTATTATCGCCGTTATACTGCAACTATAAATTAATACATGTAGCCTACTGTATTTATTTATTTATTGCCAAAATAAATCTAAATCTATGGTATTTGGAACCCAAATAAATGAGTACTTGCACCTTAGAATGTAACACACAATCTCTCTTGGATTTGATGTTGAAGGTGACTTTCCTCTCCCTGGATGTTTGGAAGAGTTGTGAACTATAGAGATACATGACTGTTGTTTCATGACATGAAAAATAAAACCAATCAGAAGTTAATGTTGGTGGCACTGGAGAAAAGCTATGAAAACTTAGAGCATTTCCCAACTCTCCCACCACCCTAATGACAATAAGGGCAACCTGGTGTGCATAGTTGAGCCACGACACTGACCTTTGTACTTTGACCATCATATTGGACCAAATGACAGATATTGACTTGAATACCTAATACTTTATATAAAGATTGATTGACTTGTGTTGTGATGTAGTAATGGTACAGTATACAGTATTAACCACTTCTTAAAACCTATACCATGTTCTATATTTAGTCCCCTCCTTGTTTCTCTCTACACCAAATCTCTTAGTTAACACAACGGAAGCCAAGGTTTCTAACATTTCTAGCTGTTGCTGGTGCCGCCGTTCACTTACGCTTTATTTTGAAGAGCCTCGGAAGCTTTGCGCGTGTGCACGTGAGTGTCCGCTGACGATTGAGGAAGATAATCCATTTGTTTACAAACGCTCGCGAAACTAAAATCCAAACCGGGGCCGACCATCGCGGTAAAGTGTCGCCGTGAAAACAATCAGATCTCTGCTTCCCTGGCGTTCTTTGCACCTTATTCAGAGATAAAGCCCTTTTTATGTTTCATCATAGAATGGAAGTGTATGCAGCCTAGACGGTCCATTTTGTTTCTGTGCGAGCCACGTTATGACGTATGGACCAGGGTCTTTCACAGGGAAGACAACATGCGCGCAGCTGCACAGTTAACCCCTTGTCTTGTTTCTCAACGAGACAACTTAGTTTTGGCACAGCGACCTCCAGTGGCCGTATCTTGTTACTGAACGAGTTTGGCCCCCAAGTTGTTAATATATGTCTTCTACAAGCATACAAAACGATGCGCTGCAACACATTGGGAGCACCACAACACACATTGATGAGTGTTGGTGAACATTGTGTTGCATTGTAACGATAGCCCATAGCACATTTATGATATGCTTTATTTTGATGTAAAACCTCGCTTATTGTAAGTCGCTCTGGATTAAGAGCGTCTGCTAAATGCTTAAATTGTAACGTGTTGTGAGCTTGTAGATCTACTATGTTAGCCTGTTTTAGCCTAGTGTTTGATAGTAGAGAGGCTAGGGTTCATGTGGTTGAATGCACACACACACACACACACACACACACACACACACACACACACACACACACACACACACACACACACACACACACACACACACACACACACAGTCTCATTACCTTGCCTTGTAATCGTTTAGCGGCTCAACTAATGAGACTTCACTTGCATACTAATGAACAGAGTAAGACAAGAGAAAGCACACATGACCTCATAGGCTAAAGAGCCAATGCAACAAATCCAATATACAATAAACTATACTATGGTATACAGTAGCCCTGGAGCACCTGGAGCAGGGGTCTTCAACAGGGGGCTCAGGGTTGCTACAAGGAGGCTGCCAAATCTTCCTGTGATAGGATCATTTTACATTATCCACTTGAACCCAGCATTGCTATTCTGAGGAGAACATTAGAATAGAAATAGCTGATGTACAAGTTGTGTAGAAGGGGAAAAAAGGTTTGGTGTAGAGGGAAAAAAGAGCAGACAGAGTGAAAGGTCAGGTTTACTAGGTATTGACAGTTTAAATGGCTGAAATTACACATGAACATGAATCCAACATGACAGTGCTGTCAAACAAGTCTATGATGCTATCTATGAAATCTATGATTTTTTAAATCTGCAACACAATCTTATACAATATGTCCTGGGGACCCAATATGGACCCCTGATCTAGAGAGAACAGGGGGATTATAGAAACCTAAGAAGAGAGGGATAGAACAGTGAGACAGTGGTGTGTAGATGAAAGGTCCTGAGAGGGCCAGGGATACATTTTTGTAGTACATGTACAGTATGTAGCAACACATTTGTTTTTGGAAAACTTTGGTCAGGGAGGTACAACTAATCTAATCTAGTGAGATGTGGCCATTTAAATACAAAGATTCTTCAGGTTGGTCAAGTAACCTCTTATTATTGCATCCTTGCAACCTTTCTTACTGCATCAGAACAGTTTTCTTCTAAAATGACATTTGTAGAAAAACACCTCCTAAAATTTGAGAGCTCAGTGATGATCTGTGTGCCACGTTTTTAGAGAAACGATCACGGGTTTGTGGTCTGCAATTCTCTTGTGATCAGATCACTGTAATCCCTTTACATCAGGGGTCTTCAACGTTTTCAGTCCAAGGACCCCTTAAGTTGAGAGAGAGATGATGCTCTTTTTCTCCTCTACACCAAACGTCTTTGCCGAAAATAGCCGATCTACAAGCTCACAACCCCTGCTTTACATGTAAAGTTTACATGTTTCACACAGCGATCAGTTTACATAAACTGATCGCTCCTTTTTTCACCACGCAGTAAAAGCCATACGTAACTTCAACTCTGTAATGTGTTCTTTAAACTTTCAGTTAAATTTACACTCAGGATGGTTCCTGTGTTAATCAGAATCAGATCACCATAATCCCTTTACCCATTAACTGATAGTTTTCTCTCTTACAACTTGTAAGAAGCCTTCAAAAGAGAGCTATGAGGAGGGGAGGAGAGAGAGAGAGAGAGAGAGAGAGAGGGGAATGAGGGACAGGTGGGTGTAGAGGAGGGGGTGTGGGGGGTTGTAGGGGGGATAGACGCTGGGACAGAAGGATAGACGCCAGGAAAGAGGGATGCAGAGAGTAAATCCTTTTCTTCATCATTACCTCGTCTCTGCCACTGCCCTCACCTTAATTAGTCTCAGAGCAGCCAGCGCAGCCAGGAGTCTGCCTCCGCTCTCTCTCCTCTCCTCTCCTCTTCCCTTCTTCCTTCCTTCCGCCGCCCGCCCTCTCTCTCTCCATCCATCCATCCACCTGTCCCTATCATCTCTCGCCCTCCCTCGCTCCCCAGCCTCCTCTTCACCTCGCTCTCTTCCTCTCTGCCCTCTCCTCTCCTCTCCTCTCCTCTCCTCTCCTCTCCTCTCCTCTCCTCTCCTCTCCTCTCCTCTGCACTCTGTTTCCTCCAGCGTTAGCAGGCCCCTCTCTCTCTCTCTTTCTGTCACTCTGTGTCTCTCTGTCTCTGTGTGTGTGTGTGTGTGTGTGTGTGTTGTGTGTGTGTGTGTGTGTGTGTGTGTGTGATGTGTGTGTGTGTGTAAGTGTGTGGTGTGTGTGTGTGTGTGTGTGTGTGTGTGTGTGTGTGTGTGTGTGTGTGTGTGTGTCTCTCTCTCTCTCTCTCTCTCGCATTGTGCTACATCTGTCTCGGGGAAATTGACTGAAATACCAACCCTATAACCCGCAATATCAACAGCTGTGCTGCTAGAACACAGCACAGAGAGTTCAATGTTGCTAAAATACTGGAGGGGCGCACACACAAACACACACACACACACACACACACACACACACACACACACCACACACACAAACACACACACACACACACAAATACACACACACACACACACACACACACACACACACACACACACACACACACACACACACACACACACACACACACACACACACACACACCTGGCTGCTCCAGGCTTGGCAGCTATAAATACTGAGGATTGCAAAGAGAAGGAAACTCGGTTAAAAAGTTTAAGTGGGGAAAAAAAGCAGCGCAGCGAGATTGACACCCCGCGACGCCTCAACCCTCTAGAGGCTAAAATTAGGAGATCCGCTTCTCCACACACACACACGCACGCACACACACACACACGCACACACACAGCGCAGCACACACACGCGCACACACACGCGCACACACACACGCGCACACACACACACACACACACACACTTCACACACACACACACACACACACACTGCTGGCAGACAAGCACACCTAGAGACGCATGCACATTTAACCCGGTTAGGCCTAGAATTATTGAATGCTTTAACCGGTGAAAAATAGCAGATATACAAGCTCACAGCGCGGCACGACGAGTGCCGCGCTGCGAGCTTGTAGATCTGCTATTTTTGAAATAGTCGTGAAAATGTGTGCAAATCTTTGAATATATGTATTTTCAAACTGAACGTTTGTACTCAAATTTTGCTTCTGGGTGGTCCCTGGAACTAGATATTTTGAGATGGGGGGTCCGTGGTGCCGCGCTGCGAGCTTGTATATCTGCTATTTTTGAAAAAGTCGTGAAAATGTGTGCAAATCTTTTGAATATAAGTATTTTCAAACTGAACGTTTGTAACTCAAATTTTGCTTCTGGGTGGTCCCTGGAACTAGATATTTTGAGATGCGGGTCCGTGGCCAAATAAATATCAGTTTGGGGGTCCTTCACATGAAAAGGTTTGAGAACCACTGACATAGTAGTTTCTCAGAACAGACTAACTGAGCTCCAGTTAAGTGAAAAGGACCTTTTCGCTGACGATGGCTGGCCAGATTGCTGACATAGAAACATAGATTTTTCAAAAAACCTTAGAAGGATTCAAAAGACACTTATAGAATCGGGTCAAAATTATAGTTTTCACGATTTTTCAAAAATAGCAGATCTACAAGCTCGCAGCGCGGCACTCGGTGCCGCGCTGTGAGCTTGTATATCTGCTATTTTTCATTAGTTAAAGCATAAAATAATGATACACAATACAGTGTACCCGTTCTGAATGGGATAATACACACATCCACATAAACTCAACACAAATCTCTAAGCAGACATACATGGAGGCACACACATACACACACGCACGCACACATACACACGCGCACGGATGCTCACGCACGTCCTCTGTCAGTCTAAGTGGTCCCCAGCTCCACACAGCGTGAGACTGGAGGCCCAGAGAAGAATGTCCC
This sequence comes from Nannobrachium achirus, assembly GCF_963921795.1. Lineage (NCBI taxonomy): Eukaryota > Metazoa > Chordata > Actinopteri > Myctophiformes > Myctophidae > Nannobrachium > Nannobrachium achirus. The sequence goes on from NC_137823.1 coordinate 60,002,235, forward strand.
CAGCCTCCCTGGCACCAGCAGAATGTTGATGACGAGGCCTATTTATATGGCAAGCCATTAGACGTGGTTAAGCTGGATGATGCGTTGAAGTAATTCTCGTCTCTTTATCATTTTTTATGGTAATTCTGTGCCATTACCCGCCAGCCGGAATGTGATGGAGAGAGACAAGAAAACGACAGGGAGAGAGCGAGAGAGAGAGAGAGAGAGAGAGAGACGGGGGAGGGGATGATTTGCAAAACAGAACGGGTCACGAACTGGGATTCAAACCGGCAACTTTGGAAGTGTGCAAAAAAACGCAACTTTAGGGCGGCGGGAAGACCTGATGAGAATTAATTTGTTGTTGTTGTTATTTCGTTGCTGTCGGGTGGAAACATCATATGTCCAAAACTGTTACTTTTGAGGATTCAAATAAAATAATTCATGGGTTTGCATTTGTAGTCCTCCACCAGCCATTTGTAGTCCTCCACCAGCCATTTGTAGTCCTACACCAGCCATTTGTAGTCCTACACCAGCCATTTTGAGGACCAACACAGGTGTATTGATTAACGTAGAACATTGGTTCTTTGCCATCAGACAAATTGAACACCTGTGTGGGTCCTCAATATGGCCGGTTTAGGACTTCAAATGCAACCCATGAATAACCAAAACTCTGCAAACTCAAGCCGAACGCTGCGCTTTGAACTTGTAGATCTGCATTCTTTTATGCTTTTGTGTGACACTGAAGTATGATCAAATAGGGCATTAATTTACAAAAACGTAAAAAAATAAAATATCGTCACCGCTCGGGCAGAAACCTTGTATCTCCAACGTTAAAATGTGTATGTTTTTTCGCTAAGTAAGCAAAGCCCTGCTTCATCATACAAGGCCGTCGCACAAAACGAGTGAAAACAGCTGATCTGCAAGCACACAACGTGTAGATCGGCTGTTTTGAACTAGTTTAGTTCATTTTTTAATATGATAAATACAAAACAAACGGTCTTGGACATGCAAGGTTTCCACCCGACAACGACGATGTGGAGATATGAGGTTTCTGCCCGGCGGGCAACGACTTGAAGGAGTTTGTGTTTCCTTCAAAACAGGACAGAGCTGTGAAGCCAGGGGAGACGGCTTGGTGAGCATGAACCCCTGGCCCCTTCTTTTCTGTTATCAGCTTGACGAAGAAGATTCAACACTAAGGTAAATACATAGACTGCATAAAAGATATGGACAAAGCGAAGCCATTGGTTTCTATGCAGCACAAATGACACATTTTGGGTCCTTGGCATGGGTGTTGCCATCATAGATTGTAAAGGCACCAGAGGATGCTATTGGCTGCCATTTTTAACTAGCGATAGGAACCATAAAGTATTTATGAAAATGTTAATTAAGGTTAGAAAACGAAAGGGGAAAATGAATGGGGTCCAATGGAGAACAATTTCTTTTTTGCGATCGGCCGGGGGGGAAAACAGCGCAACTAGCGGCCAATCATAGGAAGTTGTAGATACTTGTTGCACTAACTAAGCATTGACTGCTATGGTCTCTTTGGACTCTGGATCTCCGTGGACACTGTACTATTTTGATAGTTGTGCCCTAAGACACTTTATGTATATATATATTATTCGCCCCCCCCCCACCCCCCCCCCCCCCTCTCTTGATGCACCTTCTCTTTACTGTTACAGTACTGTTCTTGTTTCTTCCTACCTTTTTCTTACGTCTCTGTAACTTTGTAAATAACTGTATACTGCTGTGCTGCCACTGGGCAACTGAGTTTCCCCCTTGGGATAATAAAGGTATCTATCTGTCTTTCCCCGGCCCTTCTTATCCGTACTCTTTCTCCTCTGTAAATCTTTATGTCCACACAGTACATTCAGTGAGTTTCAGTGCAACAGTATAACATTCTGAACACATTGGGTGTAATCTTTACCTCGTACAGTTTGGATTCTGTAGATATTGTTTTAACCATGCTTGCCCCCACCAGGTCTTATATTTCTTCTTATTTAATAATATTAGCATTTCTTATTTCCTATTTGATAGTGTTTTTTGTCTGACATGGAGAGCGACCTACCTTTGTATGTAAACTGATTTTGACTCTCCTTTCTTTCTCACTCACTCACTCACTCACTCACTCACACAAGCACCCCAACATTTATATTGTCAATGTCGGGCAGAAACCTTGTATCTCCAAGTTTCAAATTTGTAAATTTTTTTCGCAAAGCAAAGCCCTGCTTCATCATACAAGGCTGTCACACAAAAGTAGTGAAAACAGCAGATCTACAAGCACACAACGCCTCGCGATGCGAGGCGTTGTGTGCTTGTAGATCGGCTGTTTTCACTAGGTTAAATCATTTTTAAAATGATAAATACAAAAGAAACGGTTTTGGACATACAAGGTTTCCACTCGATAACGACGATATTAAAATGTAATTTTAAAGTATTTACAGTTGGTCTGGAGGGGGAGGTTTCATTTACATGTGCTCAGCTACAGGTAGCTTGCCTTTCATTTATTGGAGCAGTGAATAAAGATTCAGATAGCAGTGACAATGGCAAGAACAGTTCCACCACTGCTCCACTCAGTGAGGGAGCGTGTATTCTGCTCTTGTACTTGTAGGGGGCGCTGTTGTGTTAACATGCGTCTGGTCCGTCTCAAAACCCATGTCTGCTGAGTGCAGGCACTCAGAGGTGTCGCACCACATTCTGGGCCCTGGATTCAAGGATTCACTGTGAGGGGCCCCTGGGCTTTAACAATTGAAAAATAGCAGATATACAAGCTCACAGCGCGGCACCGAGTGCCCCGCTGCGATCTTGTAGATCTGCTATTTTTTTTAAATCGTGAAAATCTTTGAATATTTCAAATCCTTCTAAGGTTTTTTGGAGATTTTTTTTTTTCTATGTCAGTGGTGATAAAAGAGAAAAAGTCCGCACACCAAATTTGCAGTTCCCAACATAGAGGCTTCACAGTAAAGCTCTATATTGGGAACTGCAAATTTGGTGTGCGGACCTTTTTCTCTTTTATTGTTGATTACCTTTAGTCCAGCACCCAGCCTATATGGCTTTGGATGTGCATGATCTTTTGGCTGTTTGTCAGCTTTTTTCTCCATCTATGTCAATGGTGCTCAAACTTTTTGAACACGGACCCCCATCTCAAAATATTTAGTTCCAGGGACACCCCCCCCCCCCCCCCCCCCCCCCCAGAAGCAAAATTTGAGTTACAAAAAATGTTGGCTTAAAAAAATACATATATTCCAAAGGATTTGCACACATTTTCACAACTTTTCAAAAATAGCAGATCTACAAGCTCACAGCACGGCACTCTGTGCTGCGCTGTGAGCTTGTATATCTGCTATTTTTCAATAGCTTAAAAGTATAAAATAATTAGGGCCCCTCCACATCGGGCCCCGGTAACTCAGTCCCACTTTTCCCCCCCTTGTGACGCCCCTGGCAGCAGCACTATATTATCATAGACACAGAGGAACAGACCCAAACCATGACACACCTCCGCCACTAGATGGCGTTAAGGCTCTGTGTAGACTGAACCTTTGTTGAAGCCAACCTAAGACATCATGTCTATCTGTGTGACTGACTGACTGACTGACTGACTGTCTGCCTGTCTGCCGGGCCTTCTACTGTCTGTCTGTCTGTCTGTCCGTCCGTCAGCAATACCGATACATCTGTCTGTCCGACTGACAGTGGGGGACTGACGGACTGACTACGCACCTGTCTGTCTGTCTGTCCGCCTGTCCGTGTGTCTGCTTTGCTGTCTGTCCCTGTCTACTGTGTGTCTGTCTGTCTGTCTGTCTGTCTGTCTGTCTGTCTGTCTGTCTGGAACGCGTTGTTCTCTGTCTCTCTAACATAAGCTGTCTCTGTCCGCGCTGCTTGTTTTTCAGGAAGGTGAGGTGCAATCTATTGATTAAAGTATGGATGAGTGCTGTGTTCATACACACACGCACGCACACACCCGCACACGCACCCACACACGCGCACGCACGCAACGCACGCACGCACGCACGCACGCACGCACGCACAGCACGACGCACACGTGCACACACACACACACACACACACACACACACACACACACACACACACACACACACACACACACGTGCACACACACAAGTAAAACAAACTGCATTCAATCTGTAAGTGCTGCCCCTTTTCCATGCTTTTAATTGCACTAATCTACATACATAGAAGTGTATTTATGTACATGTCTATACCTAAAATGTAC
>NC_137823.1:60006641-60014141 GCF_963921795.1 Nannobrachium achirus
CTTTCTCTCTCTCTCTCTCTCTCTCTCTCTCTCTCTCTCGCTCTCTCTCTCTCAGATAATTAAGCAGAGCAGAAGCTCCCCCTGACGCGAGGCAGAGCTCATCTGCATTTTGGCCTCCGGCGCGCGGTTAGGAGCAACGCCTGATGGAGAGAGAGAGAGAGGGAGGGGGGGGGGGGGGAGAGAGGGAGAGAGAGGGAGAGAGGGTAAGGAGCCAATTAGGCAGCTGGATGGATGAGTGAGTGACAGCACTCTTGACACACACCACTATCTGGGTTCTTCTCTGTTGGCACACGCACATGCACATGCACACACACACACACACACACACACACGCACACACGTACACACACACACACGCACACACGTACACACACACACACGCACACACACACACACACACACACACCGCACACACACTCTTTCACTGCATCCCTTTCTTTTTTGCTCTCTCTTTCACTACCTCTTGCTTTCATCCTTTTCTCTCTCAATCTTTACCTCATCCTTTCTTTTTTCTTTCTTTTTTCTCACTACATATCCTTCTCTCTCTCTCCTCTCTCTCTCTCCTCTCTCTCTCTCCTCTCTCTCTCTCTCCTCTCTCTCTCTCTCTCATATACTGTGTTGCTGTCTCTTGTTCTCTCTCTCTCTCTCTCTTTCTGTCATGCTGTTTCAGGATGCTCTTCTCTCCATCAGGGCCCGTGGCCCAATCACATCTCCTGCAGGGCAAAATGTCCAGCGGTCTTGTCCAATGATAGAGCCCGCTGTGGGCTGTTGGTCCCGCCTCTCGGGAGGGCGAGATCAATAGGGATCGGGAGGGGGGAGGGGGGGGGGGGTGCAAAGGTCGTCTGCCTTTTCCGCTAAACCACAAAACTACTTCGTATTCTCTCCTCATGACAAGTTACGGTGACTTGGAGTTTAATCTTTGCTGAAATGTGGACTATAATGCAAGTCTCTCTCTCTCTCTCTCTCTGTGTGTGTGTGTGTGTGTGTGTGTGTGTGTGTGTGTGTGTGTGTGTGTGTGTGTGTGTGTGTATGCGTGTGCGAGTGTGTGCTACCAGGGGGAAAAGAGGGACTGAATTACCAGGGCCCAAGGTGGAGGGGCCTTAATTATTTTAGCTTTAGAATATTTTGAGATTGGGGTCCGTGGCCAAATACATATCATTTTGGGGGTCGTTCAAACAAAAAGGTTTGAGCACCACTGACATAGAAACATAGGTTTTTCAAAAAACCTTAGAAGGATTTGAAATATTCAAAGACTTTAAGAAATTAGAAATGATCAAGATCTTTCAAAAATAGCAGATCTACAGGCTCGCAGCGCGGCACTTGGTGCCGTGCTGCAAGCTTGTATATCTGCTATTTTTCAATAGTTAAAGCATGTGGGGGCCCGCAGTGAATCCTTGTACCCGGGCCCAGAATTTGGTGCGACACCCCTGTGAGTGTGCGTGCGTGTGCATGTGTGTGCGCGTGCTACTACTGTATCACTTCGGCAGTGAGTTGGTAAGCTGCTCTGCTCTGCGTCTCCGGTGGATGTAAGAGGATTGGGTCAGACAGTGCCGAGAACACAGTCCGTTCTCCTCTTTAGCTCACACTTCAGCCTGTGTGAGCCCACAGTGCCGGCAGTGAACCTCCTCGAGCGCAGAGCACAGATATGATTGTTTTGGAAGTGGGGACGGACGGAGGGCTCCCTGTCTGCAGAGGAAAACCAAACAAGCTTAATGGGCAGAGGCCGCAGGAGAGAGAGAGATAGAGGGAGAGAGAGAGATAGAGGGAGAGAGAGAGATAGAGGGAGAGATGCTTCCAGGCTGAGTGGACTGAGTGACAATGAGGCTTGCCATAGCTAGGGCTGTCACGATGATGACATTTTACATTATGATTAATTGTGACTCAAATAATTGCGATTAAGGATTAAATTGTGTTTTTTGTCGTTGACAATTACATTTCTGTTTGGCTTGTACCGTTGTTTTGGGTTGAGAATGGCACATTTCCTTGGGCAATCTGCCCAGATCATGCATGTCACACGTGTCTTCTTCTTTTTTTACTCTCAAAAAAGGCCTGCAATGTGCATTTGAAACTACATTGCAGTGCACATCATGGGGTGATCACTGCTTGCCTCCTGTGAATTGTTTTATTTTTATTTTTGTTTATTTTATTTTTATTTTGTTGCTTTGTGAGGTCAGCAGACAAAGTGACATGAGTGAGATGAAAAAAACCTGAGTGAAATGTGCCTATGTCAACCAGAAACATCGGTAGGCTTTGAAGTTGCACATGGCAGATATGACGCATAGCCTATTATATACAAAGAAATTACTGCCATAGCTGCCTGCGTGCTGTGCTGCCCCCCTGTATTCGCTTTCGTTCAAAATGTTTCAGAAAGAAATAGCAGTTCTACGTCACGACGCATGAGCTTGTAGATCGGCTGTTATTTGTCGTATGACAAAGTTTGCTGTCGGATGGAAACCTTTCAAGCCTCTTTCTGTCATGCTGTTTCAGGATGCTCTTCTCTCCATCAGGGCCCGTGGCCCAATCACATCTCCTGCAGGGCAAAATGTCCAGCGGTCTTGTCCAATGATAGAGCCCGCTGTGGGCTGTTGGTCCCGCCTCTCGGGAGGGCGAGATCAATAGGGATCGGGAGGGGGGAGGGGGGGGGGGGTGCAAAGGTCGTCTGCCTTTTCCGCTAAACCACAAAACTACTTCGTATTCTCTCCTCATGACAAGTTACGGTGACTTGGAGTTTAATCTTTGCTGAAATGTGGACTATAATGCAAGTCTCTCTCTCTCTCTCTCTCTGTGTGTGTGTGTGTGTGTGTGTGTGTGTGTGTGTGTGTGTGTGTGTGTGTGCGTGTGCGAGTGTGTGCTACCAGGGGGAAAAGAGGGACTGAATTACCAGGGCCCAAGGTGGAGGGGCCTTAATTATTTTAGCTTTAGAATATTTTGAGATTGGGGTCCGTGGCCAAATACATATCATTTTGGGGGTCGTTCAAACAAAAAGGTTTGAGCACCACTGACATAGAAACATAGGTTTTTCAAAAAACCTTAGAAGGATTTGAAATATTCAAAGACTTTAAGAAATTAGAAATGATCAAGATCTTTCAAAAATAGCAGATCTACAGGCTCGCAGCGCGGCACTTGGTGCCGTGCTGCAAGCTTGTATATCTGCTATTTTTCAATAGTTAAAGCATGTGGGGGCCCGCAGTGAATCCTTGTACCCGGGCCCAGAATTTGGTGCGACACCCCTGTGAGTGTGCGTGCGTGTGCATGTGTGTGCGCGTGCTACTACTGTATCACTTCGGCAGTGAGTTGGTAAGCTGCTCTGCTCTGCGTCTCCGGTGGATGTAAGAGGATTGGGTCAGACAGTGCCGAGAACACAGTCCGTTCTCCTCTTTAGCTCACACTTCAGCCTGTGTGAGCCCACAGTGCCGGCAGTGAACCTCCTCGAGCGCAGAGCACAGATATGATTGTTTTGGAAGTGGGGACGGACGGAGGGCTCCCTGTCTGCAGAGGAAAACCAAACAAGCTTAATGGGCAGAGGCCGCAGGAGAGAGAGAGATAGAGGGAGAGAGAGAGATAGAGGGAGAGAGAGAGATAGAGGGAGAGATGCTTCCAGGCTGAGTGGACTGAGTGACAATGAGGCTTGCCATAGCTAGGGCTGTCACGATGATGACATTTTACATTATGATTAATTGTGACTCAAATAATTGCGATTAAGGATTAAATTGTGTTTTTTGTCGTTGACAATTACATTTCTGTTTGGCTTGTACCGTTGTTTTGGGTTGAGAATGGCACATTTCCTTGGGCAATCTGCCCAGATCATGCATGTCACACGTGTCTTCTTCTTTTTTTACTCTCAAAAAAGGCCTGCAATGTGCATTTGAAACTACATTGCAGTGCACATCATGGGGTGATCACTGCTTGCCTCCTGTGAATTGTTTTATTTTTATTTTTGTTTATTTTATTTTTATTTTGTTGCTTTGTGAGGTCAGCAGACAAAGTGACATGAGTGAGATGAAAAAAACCTGAGTGAAATGTGCCTATGTCAACCAGAAACATCGGTAGGCTTTGAAGTTGCACATGGCAGATATGACGCATAGCCTATTATATACAAAGAAATTACTGCCATAGCTGCCTGCGTGCTGTGCTGCCCCCCTGTATTCGCTTTCGTTCAAAATGTTTCAGAAAGAAATAGCAGTTCTACGTCACGACGCATGAGCTTGTAGATCGGCTGTTATTTGTCGTATGACAAAGTTTGCTGTCGGATGGAAACCTTTCAAGTCCAAAACCGATCCTTTTTTTTTTATTAGTATTTAAAAAAAACAACATCTACAAGCTCATTTCGGGAAAATGAGCTCAAGTGGAGTTAGGAGGTTTTGACCTACTAAGAACTTTTTACTACTTTCCATTGGTTCAATATTATTTTAACCAACACACAGACGTAAAGGGTGTTCAATAGCCCTGATTTATGCAAAAAATTATAATCTAAAACCTAAAAAATGGAGTTAGGAGGTCAGACAGTGACGATATGTGGGTCGTTCAACTGTTCTGAGTAGGGATTGAACTGTGTGGATAGTCTGTAGAGGGAATTCACCCTTTGTCAAATCCCGCCCATTGTCCTGCCCCTCTCCACACCCATTGGTTGCTGTGTCTTGGTGGGACATTCAGTGGGACATTCCATCCACTGCCATGTTAATTCAGTTGCTTCATATTGTTATTCTGTGTGCTCAATTCTAATTTCAAACTTTGTTTCAGTCAATTGGAGCTGCTCAGTGGCAGCATAGTGAATCAGCATGTTTTTAAATGTTTTTATTTCTCCAAAAATTATGTTTTAGCTAATTCAACATAAAAAAGGCGGAACCAGGGCGGGACAAGGCAGATAGAGCCTGCTGGTTGGTCAGTCAGGGACCAACCAGGAGGCTAACAAAGGGTGAATTCAGAAGGGAACATGGAACCTGCAACCCTCTGCTCAGGGGCCTACAGTACGTACTTCACTAACCTTTTAGCCAGACACTTTCTTTCTACTCTACTCTACTCTACATGGGTGACTGACACCTATTGGCACAGGATAACATGGATAACATGCAGAGAGCAAGGTGTCTCTGGTTCACGCGGACGCTCTTTGTGTAAATGGCTTCCCAAACCGTATGCAAATCCAGCAACAAGTTGAGGTTGCAGGGAGGAGGAACAGATGTGCACAGGAGGCGCGTGGAAGCCAGGGTTTGCAAATGACACGGCTGGTTGACACACAGCGACACAGTCAGAGGCATTGTACCGCAGGACACACCAACCAACCACAGCTGTAGTTTTCTTGTTTGCCCTCGGAAAGATGCAGGGGGAGAGAGAGAGAGAGACAGAGGGAGAGGGAGAGAGAGAGAGAGAGGAGACAGCCAAAGGACAAACTGATTCACAGAAGAGAGCGCAGACAATGCCTGCTGGTGAGATAGGCAGATGGTAGAGAATGTACGGACTAGAGTAGACTAGAGAGACTAGGATGTGGTAGGAGGTGGAGAGACTGAATTACAATAAAATCTCAGATTCAGATCTCAGATTCAGATTCCAGATCCTACGCTTCACTCTGTGTGTCAGCCAAAGAAAGAAATTAGCAAAAAAAAAAAAGATTTACAATTAAATTTAAACATAAAGTAACTAATGTCATGGACAGAACGGCCCATGCAAGGAGATATGCACGTATGTCGTGTTTGCACGACTCACTTCGCACGGGTGAGATTTTTAATTACAAGGAGTAATGTGCCTTGCACTGCAACAAAGCAGTGCCAGGAATTGATGGTGCAGATATCTTAGGACAACCACTGGAACTGGTTTATCTTGATTGGTGCTAGAGTGTTTGTTTACCGCAGAGAATTATGTTGGTTCCATTTGTTCCCTCTCAGAGTTTTTGAGAGTTTTTTTTAGAGGTTTGATATGCATTGATTAGGCCACGGATGTCCTTTTCATAAGATTCTTTAAACTCTCAGACCCCAGTGTTAGACCCTTATGAGTTTTGTTTGTTTCCATTTGTACACTCACTGAGTTAAGGTCTTTGCACACTGCTGCGTTTTTCGGGCCGAATATCGGAGTGAATTTCGGAGCACGCAAATAAAAAAATCAACCTCACGTTATGTCAGTCACGTTTGCACACTGCCGCCCGTTTCGCGCACCACTCGGTCCCTTGCTCTCTCTATCTCTCTCTCTCTCCTTGCCCTGAAAAACGCATTTCGCAACGAAAAACGCAGCAGTGTGCAACCACCTTTACTGGTTCCTAACTATCCTCTCGGACCCAATATTGAGAACCTCTAATTTATGGGATTACTTGTGAGACATGTTTGAGGTGGAAAAGTGATGCTGCTAGTCGTGGATTTTGGGTCGTTGAAGAATAGAAGAAAGAACTTGTCTCTGGCGCCTGTACAATTGTGAAATTATACAACGTTGCCAAGGTCTCAAAGGTTACAGAACTCACTACAGTAACTACAAACGAGGGTGGCTGGTGGCTCAACCAGTTAGTGCAGTGGTTCTCTACCGTTCTCAAACGTGTTTGGCTGCAGTACCCCCTGATACTGATTTCTGAAGCAGAGTACCCCTTCCCCTGGCTACAGCATTTGGCTTAGAAAAATAGACATCAAAGGTCCAGTTCCAATGCCAATATGTTCAAAATAAAACTGCATAATGGCAAATAAACATTGCTTTAGTGCACACACAGACAATGCTTCTACACCTGGCTTCAAATATGATCCCTTCTTGTCTCTCCTCTCTCTCTTTGCCCTTGGTTTCCTGTCTCTTTACACTGGCTTAAGCATACAAATGCCAAAGATATATCTAAAAAGGAAGAAAAACTAAAATGTCTTTGTATTATCGCCGTTATGTCTTTGTATTATCGCCGTTATACTGCAACTATAAATTAATACATGTAGCCTACTGTATTTATTTATTTCCGAAATAAATCTAAATCTATGGTATTTGGAACCCAAATAAATTAGTACTTGCACCTTAGAATGTAACACACAATCTCTCTTGGATTTGATGTTGAAGGTGACTTTCCTCACCCTGGATGTTTGGAAGAGTTGTGAACTAGAGATACATGACTGTTGTTTCATGACATGAAAAACGAATCAGAAGTTAATGTTGGTGGCACTGGAGAAAAGCTATGAAAACGTAGAGCATTTCCCAACTCTCCCACCACCTAATGACAATAAGGGCAACCTGGTGTGCATAGTTGAGCCACGACATTGACCTTTGTACTTTGACCATCACATTGGACCAAATGTCAGATATTGACTTGAATACCTAATACTGTATATAAAGATTGATTGACTTGTGTTGTGATGTAGTACTAGTAATGGTACAGTATACACTACAGTATTAACCACTTCTTAAAACCTATACCAGGTTCTATACTTCGTCCCCTCCTTATTTCTCTCTACACCAAAGCTCTTAGTTAATATATGTCTTCTACAAGCATACACAATTATGTAACGTGTTGTGAGCTTGTAGATCTACTATTTTAGCCTAATGTTC
>NC_137823.1:60019141-60034141 GCF_963921795.1 Nannobrachium achirus
TAACCAAAACTCTGCAAACTCAAGCCGAACACTGCGTTTTGAACTTGTAGATCTGCATTCTTTTATACTTTTGTGTGACACTGAAGTATGATCAAATAGGCCGGGCATTAATTTACAAAAACGTAGAAAAATTAAATATCGTCACTGTCGGGCAGAAACCTCGTATCTCCAACTTTCAAATGTGTACGTTTTTTCGCTAAGTAAGTAAAGCCCTGCTTCATCATACAAGGCCGTCGCACAAAACGAGTGAAAACAGCTGATCTGCAAGCACACAACGTGTAGATCGGCTGTTTTGAACTAGTTTAGTTCATTTTTTAAAATGATAAATACAAAACAAACGGTCTTGGACATGCAAGGTTTCCACCCGACAACGACGATGTGGAGATATGAGGTTTCTGCCCGGCGGCAACGATTTGAAGGAGTTTGTGTTTCCTTCAAAACAGGACAGAGCTGTGAAGCCAGGGGAGACGGGAAGGGATGGGAGGCCTGGTCAGCATGAACCCCTGGCCCCTTCTTTTCTGTTATCAGCTTGATGAAGAAGATTCAACACTAAGGTAAATACATAGACTGTATAAAAGATATGGACAAAGCCAAGCCATTGGTTTCTATGCAGCGCAAAGAACACAATATGGGTCCTTGGCATGGGTGTTGCCATCATAGATTGAAATGCAACCAGAGGAGGCTATTGGCTGCCAACGGTCACATGCAACCGCAGGGATACATGGGAGAATGTGGCCAATCATAGGAATTTTTAGTTCCGTATTGGAGTCACTGACAGCAACAGTTGCAGCAAAACTTCACCAGAGCATCAATGTGTTTATAAGATTTGACACACACACACACACACACACACACACACACACACACACACACACACACACACACACACACACACACACACACCTTTCTGCGTCTGGCCATGACACGCTTCCTAGTTTCTTCTTCTTTGAGCAGTTTTTGTTTTTTTCGCACAGATTTTTTTATATTGCACTATTAGGTTGTGTTAGTAGTTTCTGAGTATTTTGCTTTGTTTAACAATGACAGTGAGATACTTGTTGCACTATTAAACTAGCATTGACTGCTATGGTCTCTTTGGACTCTGGATCTCCGTGGACACTGTATTATTTTGATAGTTGTGCCCTAAGACACTTTATGTATATATATATATACATAAAGTATATATACTTCTCTCTTGATGCACCTTCTCTTTACTGTTACAGTACTGTTCTTGTTTCTTCCTACCTTTTTCTTACGTCTCTGTAACTTTGTAAATAACTGTATACTGCTGTGCTGCCACTGGGCGACTGAGTTTCCCCCTTGGGATAATAAAGGTATCTATCTATCTTTCCCCGGCCCTTCTTATCCGTACTCTTTCCCCTCTGTAAATCTTTATGTCCACACAGTACATTCAGTGAGTTACAGTGCAACAGTATAACATTCTGAACAGATTGGGTGTTACCTCGTACAGTTTCCATTCTGTAGAGTCAGATATTGTTTTAACCATGCTTGCCCCCACCAGGTCAGTGAGACACTCTTATATTTCTTGTTATTTAATAATATTAGCATTTCTTATTTCCTATTTGATAGTGTTTTTAGTCTGACATGGAGAGCGACCTACCTTTGTATGTAAACTGATTCTGACTCACTCTCTCTCTCTCTTTCTTTCTCTCTCACTCAATCACGCACGTGCACAACTGTACACAAACTGCAGATCTGCAAAAATGCCCCAACATTTATATTAAAATGTAATTGAAAGGTATTTACAATTGGTCTGGAGGGGGAGGTTTCATTTACATGTGCTCAGCTACAGTAGTTTGCCTTTCATTTATTGGACCAGTGAATAAAGATTCAGATAGCAGTGACAATGGCAAGAACAGTCCAACCACTGATGCACTCAGTGAGGGAGCGTGTATTCTGCTCTTGTACTTGTAGGGGGCGCTGTTAACATGCGTCTGGTCCGTCTCAAACCCATGTCTGCTGAGTGCAGGCACTCAGAGGTGTCGCACCACATTCTGGGCCCTGGATTCAAGGATTCACTGTGTGGGGCCCCTGGGCTTTAACAATTGAAAAATAGCAGATATACAAGCTCACAGCGCGGCACCGAGTGCCCCGCTGCGATCTTGTAGATCTGCTATTTTTTTTAAATCGTGAAAATCTTTGAATATTTCAAATCCTTCTAAGGTTTTTTGGAGATTTTTTTTTTCTATGTCAGTGGTGATAAAAGAGAAAAATGTCCGCACACCAAATTTGCAGTTCCCAACATAGAGCTTCACAGTAAAGCTCTATATTGGGAACTGCAAATTTGGTGTGCGGACATTTTTCTCTTTTATTGTTGATTACCTTTAGTCCAGCACCCAGCCTATATGGCTTTGGATGTGCATGATCTTTTGGCTGTTTGTCAGCTTTTTTCTCCATCTATGTCAATGGTGCTCAAACTTTTTGAACACGGACCCCCATCTCAAAATATTTAGTTCCAGGGACCCCCCCCCCAGAAGCAAAATTTGAGTTACAAAAAATGTTGGCTTAAAAAAATACATATATTCAAAAGGATTTGCACACATTTTCACAACTTTTCAAAAATAGCAGATCTACAGTACAAGCTCACAGCACGGCACTCTGTGCTGCGCTGTGAGCTTGTATATCTGCTATTTTTCAATAGCTTAAAAGTATAAAATAATGAAGGCCCCTCCACCTCGGGCCCCGGTAACTCAGTCCCACTTTTCCCCCCCTTGTGACGCCCCTGGCAGCTGCACTATATTATCATAGACACAGAGGAACAGACCCAAACCATGACACACCTCCGCCACTAGATGGCGTTAAGGCTCTGTGTAGACTGAACCTTTGTTGAAGCCAACCTAAGACATCATGTCTATATCTGTGTGAGTGACTGACTGACTGACTGACTGACTGACTGACTGACTGACTGACTGACTGACTGACTGACTGTCCACCTGTCTGCCGGGCCTTCTACTGTCTGTCTGTCCGTCCGTCAGCAATACCGATACATCTGTCTGTCCGGCTGACAGTGGGTGACTGACGGACTGACTACGCACCTGTCTGTCCGCCTGTCCGTGTGTCTGCTTTGCTGTCTGTCTGTCTACTGTGTGTCTGTGTGTCTGTCTGTCTGTCTGTCTGTCTACTGTCTGTCTGTCTGTCTGTCTGGAACGCGTTGTTCTCTGTCTCTCTAACATAAGCTGTCTCTGTCCACGCTGCTTGTTTTTCAGGAGGTGAGGTGCAATCTATTGATTAAAGTATGGATGAGTGCTGTGTTCATACACGCACGCACGCACGCGCACCCACACGCACGCACGCACGCACACGTGCACACACACACACACACACACACACACACACACACACACACACACACACACACACGTGCACACACACAAGTAAAACAAACTGCATTCAATCTGTAAGTGCCGCCCCTTTTCCATGCTTTTAATTGCACTAATCTACATACATAGAAGTTTATTTTATGTACATGTGTATACCTAATGTAACGTTCTATAAATCCAGGACTTAATTACCCCCCATATATTCTGCACATTCCCCACATTATTGCTGCTAAGGTTTTACCCATACCTGCCCCTTGTAGGCTACTATTGCCAGCTTAATGATTATTGTTATCATTATTATTATTATTATCTTGTAGTTACATTATATTGATGTTAGCGGATTCTTGTGGAAGAAAAAAACAAACATTTTCCTGCTTGTACCTGAGTAGCCTCAGAAACCCAGGCTTTTATTTTGGTGATAGGAAGAAAAATAGTACCTGAGTGACTGACAAGTATACCGTCTTGGAATCTTGAATCTTAAAACACATGCATTCGTGCGCGCACGCACATGCACGCGCGCACACACACACACACACACACACACACACACACACACACACACACACACACACACACACACACACACACACACACACACACACACACACACACACTTAAGAGGCAGTAACCATTCAGTCCATTCTTCCGTAAATCAGTTGGCCTCGGGGCTCTCTTAACCCTTTCTCTCTCTGTGTGTGTGTGTGTGTGTGTGTGTGTGTGTGTGTGTGTGTGTGTGTGTGTGTGTGTGTGTGTGTGTGTGTGTGTGTGTGTGTGTGTGTGTCTCTCAGATGTCTCTTTGAAAATCATAATTCTGGTGGACAGCACATGATGAACGGCAGGCTGTCTGGGAGAAATACTGCATGTAATTCAGCTCCTGTTTCCATCACTAAACGACTGCACTGTGTACATTCCTCAGTGTTAATACACAATAATTACAGATAGTTACCCATTTAGGCCTAGAATTATTGAATGCTTTAACCAGTGAAAAATAGCAGATATACTGTGAGCTTGTAGATCTGCTTTTTTTTTTAGATGTTTTTTGGGGCTTTTCATGCCTTTATTCGATAGGACAGTAGACTGACAGGAAATGAGGAGAGAGATGGGGAATGACATGCGGCAAAGGTCGTCCGGGTCGGGAATCGAACCGGCGACGCCAGCAGGCATCATAGCCTAGTATGTGGTGTGCGCCTTGACCACCAGGCCAGCGGGCGCCCCCGTAGATCTGCTATTTTTGAAAAAGTCGTGAAAATGTGTGCAAATCTTTGAAAATATGTATTTTCAAAGCGAACGCTTGTAACTCAAATTTTGCTTCTGGGGGGGGGGGGGGGGGGTCCCTGGAACTAGATATTTTGAGATGGGGGTCCCTGGCCAAATGCATATAATTTTGGGGGTCCTTCACATGAAAAGGTTTGAGAACCACTGACATAGTAGTCTCTCAAGAACAGACTAACTGAGCTCCAGTTAAGTGAAAAGGACCTTTTCTTTGACGATGGCTGGCCAGATTGCTGACGTAGAAACATAGGTTTTTTCAAAAAACCTTAGAAGGATTCAAAAGACACTTCCGGTCAAAATTCTAATTTTCACGATTTTTCAAAAATAGCAGATCTACAAGCTCGCAGCGCAGCACTCGGTGCCGCGCTGTGAGCTTGTATATCTGCTATTTTTCAATAGTTAAAGCATAAAATAATGATACACAATAATGTGTACCCGTTCTAAATGGGTTTTAAATAAATGACCACTGAATCTGTTGTGTATTAATTGAAGGACTGATATTAAGTTATTCCAGTATTCTCGCAGTCGATAGATATGTAATGGTTCAAAATAAGTACAAGAGGATACACATTTTTACGTTATTCAATCTGAGATTCTGAGATATATTTACATTTGTTTATATATGTTATTCATTCTGATATATATTAACTAAGGCTGGGCGATATTAGGAAAACCTTCGATATTCGATAACGTTGTTGAATACCTCGATATCGATATTAGTCACGATATTAGTAAAAACGATTGCATTATCTAGTTTTTTAATGTTGTTCTGCTTTAGGTCCACTGCCTGCTTAACCCAGATAATGAATAGCATATCCATGCATGCACACTGCACAGTACACATAGAATAAAGAAATGAAATGCCTTATTTCCATTTTCCAACTGTGGTTTTATTGAAATAACCACACCTGGTTACAGATGGACAGCTTTTTTACAGTGCTAAGTGCATATTAATTTGACACATACACCAATACCTCATTTCAAGCCACCTTCGTCGATATGTATACCTCGCATGTTGATACCTCGATACCAAATTTATGAATACGTGTTTTAGGCCCTATTTCCCCACACACAGGACTGCAACTTTATTTATTGATTTGTCGTAATAGACGGCTGATCACCCACAGTCGAAAGGAACCTCTTAAGCCCCAGGGGGGTCCAGGGGAAAAATCCGCCTAAAATGCATCCCCAAATTGGAACAATTGTGGACACAAAACTACAATGATTGTAGCTACTCTTGACTCACCAAATGTCAGCTAACCCTTGAAAATTCACAAATGCAGTGTAAAACCTCACATTTCTCTTACCAAATTGTCCTGCTATGATCACTTACCTAGGAAAATATGATTGATAAAGACCTCCGCCTATGGAAATTTTGCCTTTTGAATAGTGAATGAGCCTCAAGACCTCATTGAAAACATATATAGTGAATAGAGAAATTGTTTACCAAGGTGTCATCAATTGATTGGCAAAATTGTATGAATATATTCCAAACTATGTAAACTCTACAGATGTTTTAGTGAGAGTAGTGCTGTAATTTTAGTAATGTTAAAGTATAGGGTGAAAAATGATAAAAACGAGTAACAATAAGTAGTAATAATACTGTAATAGGAGTAATTTATGGATGAAAAGTACAATGGCAGCTGTTTACTATGCTGTAGGCCCACTGTAACAATAATCAACAATGAAATTGTAGTTTTATTTGGTCTATATTGATTTATTGACATTTATTGACAGCTGTTCAGAGGTCAACACTTTTTGCCCCCGCCGGCGGGGGCAATGGGGTTCAAGAGGTTAAACCTTTACCAAAAAAGGTCCAAATACCCATCCCTAATATGAATTAATGTACATGTGCATGCAAATACTTGCCAAGTGGTTAAAATAAGCTGTGAATTTCAAGGTATACACCCAGGTTAGTGTTATCCATACACTAACCTGTCTATACCTAACACAGCTGTGTTATGTATAGTTGTATACACTGTTGTAGTTCAGCTTGAGTAGCATAGAACAGTGGTTCTCACAGTGGATTACAGGGACCCTCTGGGTTCCTTTTAGGAGGGGTGGATATTGGCAAGAATCCCACGATGCAATACGTATCACGATACTTGGGTCACGATGCAATAGTATCATGATATATTGCCAATCTTTGAAATACGATACTATTGCGATACTATTGCAATAGTACTATACTATTATACTATCAGCACATCTCTTAAATAAGGTGCTGGGTGAAAAATAGCAAGATTGAAGAGAAACCCGCACACTCTGCTCCAAATGACTGAATTTTATTGATATAAAAAAAAAATCAGTCGTTTGGAGCAGAGTGTGCGGGTTTATCTTCAATCTTCCTATGCATGGGAACATATTTTATTTTCCTCAAAGTATCGTGATACTATGGCCTGAAGTATCGATACAGTATTGGCAAATAAACTATTGCGATGTATTGCCATATCGATTATATTGCACACCCCTACCTTTTAGGAGGGTCTAAATTGACCCTTACAAGTATGCAACTCTGACAGTGTACAAACGGGTCCATTTGGTTCCGTTTGTAACCTGTCAGAGTTAAGAGGAGACATTGAAATTTAAAGGTTTGAGAAACACTGAGGGGCAGAAACACCTAGAATGACCCAGTGACTGTGGAGTACCGTATTCTTCGGACTATAAGGCGCACTTAAAAGCCTTTAATTTTCTCAAAAAACTACAGTGCGCCTTATAGTCCAGTGCGCCTTATATTATATATAGATCATTCATTGACATTGACATTCCCTTTAGTACTGCTCCATCTGTTGGATGCATAACGCAACGGTAGCGTCTATTATGTGCGCCTTATAGTCCGGTGCGCCTTATATATGAAAACAGTTCAAAAATAGACCATTCATTGACAGTGCGCCTTATAGTCCGGTGCGCCTTATAGTCCGAAAAATACGGTGTGTTTGCTGTTGGCAGCAACATGGCTTTCAAAGGAAAGAGAACAGTATACGAACAGGTGGGCACGCACACGGGCACACACACACACACACACACACACACACACACACACACGCTCACACACACACACACTCACTCCCAGGTTTCAGTATCAGCGAGTGCGAGGTGTCTGGAGCTGGGCTGAACCCCCGTAATGCTCCTATTAGCAGCTTCAGTTAAAATGGCATTTCATCAGGCAGCTGACAAGTGAATTATCTCTCCGCCTCTTCTTCCTCCCCATTTCCCTCTCTCTCTCTCTCTCTCTCTCTCTCTCTCTCTCTCTCTCTCTCTCTCTCTCTCTCTCTCTCCTTCCCTCTCTCTCTCTCTCTCTCTCTCTCTCTCTCTCCACCACTCTCCCCCCGGCTCTGTGACAGTAGCCTTAGGCCTGAGATAAAGAGCAGGCGCGCGGCGCGCGGCGCTCTCACACACCACGCTGCAGAACTGAAGTGACATCCTGTCAAAACAATAGTTTACTACAACAGGAAACTTGTGTGTTCTATCAGACAGAGGCTGAATTCCCAACTTTATGGGAACGTATAGATTTCTCTCTTTCATATTTTGATCCTCCCATGCACACAGTTTTATCGTACACTGTGTGTGTGTGTGTGTGTGTGTGTGTGTGTGTGTGTGTGTGTGTGTGTGTGTGTGTGTGTGTGTGTGTGTGTGTGTGTGTGTGTGTGTGTGTGTGTGTGTATTTCATTCAGGCCAGTGCTTGGAAGTAATCCCAGATTCATAAGACTATGTATACCGAGGTAAAAAGCCTAAAGGAGAATTTAAAGTGCCACTCACCGTTTTGTGAAGCCCCCCCCGGGGAGCAAATTGCCACATGTTGACGAATGCTCGTCTCCAGCGGAGAAGAAGACTGTTATTTATTTTCCTCTCTGGCTTCTTCTTGAAGCCTTTTTACCTGCTTGTTGTGTTCAGGATCTGCGGAGTCAGCAAACCTTTTGCTTTTTACTACTAGCAACAAATTGTTGTAGAGTTGACTTCAGTCGGGTTGTTTAGCAGGCGGGTTGTTAAAAGGGGGCTTGAGACCCTGCGCCTTTATCTGTCTGTTAAAAAGTACCCTTTCCAGACCATACATGATAGTTTTTACTATGGTGAAAGAAATGCAAATGTCCTCTTTCCATGCCATACCTGAAGGCAGCATTCAAGAGAATTGCCTTGTCTAAACTTTTTGATTGATTGATTGAAGAATTTATTAGAAGTTTGCAATAGAAAAAAGTACAGTTTCATGACAGTACAAATCACTGGTACAAGGTCAACTAAAAGGAGATCCTAGAAAGCCGAGGCTTATTTCCACAGGAACCACACTTTAAGTATCTCATATAACATTGAAAGACAGACGGATAGAACATAGTACTTTATCTAGGATAATATCAGTTTCAAAAGCATAACATCAAATACAAAGGCAGAAAAAGAGAAAAAAAGGGGGGGGGGGGGGAGCATGGGGGCTTAGTCTATTTACAAGTCACTTTCCTTAACTTGAATGCAGCATCTTATGTTGAAACTTGAAAGAATTGCTCTCTCTGTGTAGAAATCCATGCCGTTACGCCACATCGCCAGTATTGGCTTGATTATACTTAGTTCAGTGTGGTATCAAGCACTGAAAATAGCTGACCTCCAAGCTCACAACTTGTCGTGCTGCGACGCGTTGTGAGCTTGGAGGTCTGCTATTTTTCGATGTTTTCACCGAAAGATCCTTTTAGAAATTTCAGCCCCTGCCTCTTTAGCCGATCTACAAGCTCACAAGGCATCACAATGTGACACCTTGTGAGCTTGTAGATCGGCTATTTGTCGTACAGCAAACTATATAGTGCTTGAGAGGCTAAGTGTTTAATGCTATTACTGTACCTTACAGGTAAGAGATGTTACGGCCTCCTACTGCATATCTCATTACGCTGTAACCTTTTTTTAACAGTTTTATTTTCCTGTGTGACTTTTAGATTGTGTTTAGTATTGTTTCTACCAACTGTACCAAAGCCTGTTTCCAGAGGGCAGTCCTGAATCTCAATGTGGAATCAGAATTAAAAAAGAAAATCCCAGCACAGTGCAGAATGCGGTATGGATACTGAGCAGGGTGGGTGCTGAGGGTTGCGTGTGTTTGTGTGTTTGTGTTTCTGTGCGTGTGTGTGTGTGTGTGTGTGTGTGTGTGTGTGTGTGTGTGTGTGTGTGTGTGTGTGTGTGTGTGTGTGTGTGTGTGTGTGTGTGTGTGTGTGTGTGTGTGTGTGTGTGTGCCGCGCTGTGAGCTTGTATATCTGCTATTTTTCAATAGTTAAAGCACAAAATGACGTGGTGAATCCTTGTGCCCAGGGCCCAGAGTTTGGTGCGACTCCCCTGGACACCATCCTAATGAGTGGAGAGGAGGTGATGGAGGACAGATGGAGGCTGACAAGGTGAGAACCCGGGCATTAATGTGGGAAGGTTAGGGTTAAGGTTGCTTCGCTGGCTGTGAACGCGGTGTGAGGCCGTCTTATTGTTGTACTGTATGTGGTCAAAACAAAAGCACCGCCGTAGGAGAGACGGCCTGATTGAGTGTGTTTGCGGGCGTTTGGTGGTGGCCTTGCTTTGGATGCGTTAATTGCTCGATTTCATATGGCGAAACCACATTCGCTCACACACACACAAACGCACACAGTCGCACACATGCACGCACGCAAACATAAAGCCACACAAAGAAAGAACCCCACACATGGACAGACAGACACACACACACACACACACACACAGATCTATCTTTAATATATGCGTATCAATGTGTGTGTGTGCGTGCGTGCACATGTGTGTATGTGTGTAGAATGTGCTACTTGATTGTGCGTTATACGCTGTGTATGGTGAATGGGTCGAGTGTGTTATGTATTTGTGTGTGTGTGTGTGTTGTGTGTGTGTGTGTGTGTGTGTGTGTGTGTGTGTGTGTGTGTGTGTGTGTGTGTGTGTGTGTGTGTGTGTGTGTGTGTGTGTGTGTGTGTGTGTGCGTGCACGGCGTGCTACCTGGCCAGCAGTGGTAACAGGCTCTGAGGCCTTTAATGGGATTTAGCCCGAGGCGGTTTTATTAAGATGTCGGCTTTCCCTGCTGCCTGTGCAGCTGACACCATTCCCTACTGATACCCCCCCCCCTCCCCCTGGCCCCCCCCACAGCCCCCACCAGCACAACAGCCTCCAAGCTGAACCCCCACCCCACCCCGCTACACCCAGCCTTCACCCCGCGCAAATCCCCCCCAACCGCCCCCACCCGCCTTCACCTCCTCCCTCAGCCCCCCCCATGCTCCCTCACTGCACCGCGCTGCACCCTAATGACCACCAACCACCCCCAACCCGCGCTCTCGCACGCACGCACGCACACACACACACACACACACACACACACACACACACACACACACACACACACACTCTACCGCCGTTGCCAACTTCTCCCCCACCATGCACCACGGGGTCTCATGGGTCACTCCATGTTTGGGATTTATTATTTTTTGATGTGGGACCAATTTGCAATTGTTAGAGAGGAGTTCTTCTGTCTATGTCTGGTATGTTGCGTAGGCTATATGCCGTACATACTGTATACTGTAGTCGCGTAAGTGGAGAAATGGATGTTCATGGATATGGAGATCGTAATGTCTTCTGTCAGAGTCACAAACCTAGAATGCCAAGTCTGAAGGCAACAGGCCACCAAAGGCCGCCAGGTTGACTTCTTTCTTTCTTTCTTTCTTTCCCTGCTTCATCTTACAAGACTGTCGCACAAGACTAGTGAAAACAGCAGATCTACAAGCACACAATGCCACGCGGTGCGTATGAATTTATCATTTTAAATCGTTTTTAAAATGATAAATACCTAAATTGAAGAGAAACCCGCACACTTTGCTCCAATGACTGCATTTTTATTGACAACGTTTCTAGCGTTTCTAGCTCTTCATCTGGTCAAACTCTCTTCATCTGGTCAAACTCTCTTCATCTGGTCAAACTCTCTTCATCTGGTCAAACTCTCTTCATCTGGTCAAACTCTCTTCATCTGGTCAAACTCAACTCTCTTCATCTGGTCAAACTCTCTTCATCTGGTCAAACTCTCTTCATCTGGTCAAACTCTCTTCATCTGGTCAAGCTCTTCATCTGGTCAAACTCTCTTCATCTGGTCAAACTCTCTTCATCTGGTCAAACTCTCTTCATCTGGTCAAGCTCTTCATCTGGTCAAACTCGAGATGTGAGTCACCAACCCGCTTTTGTAGTGACACCCATAGGCCACGTTGTCAGCAGGGGGTGGAGCAACACAAAAAGATAATCAAGAGATGTGCGTATTTTTTTCATTTTTGATAAAATGATAAATACAAAATGAACGGTTTTGGAGATACGAGGCTTCCACCCGACAACGACGAATAATGTTTGGGTGGTTTGCCACGTTATGTCAGACTTATAAACACTGCGCCCTGTCGGTATCTCAACTACTTGGATCATTCTAGTCTGGCTACGCGTGATAAAGTCCCATTCAGTCCATTGACAGCATCCGAATGTGAACCACTGCGTATCTGCTGATTTCACAGCCTCACACCATCAGGGCCTTGTTATGACCTGCTGGTGTAAATCTAAACACCATTTAAATTCAAGTCAACTCTTCTGCACTCCCACTTTATACGCTCTTTTTTACTTTATCAAGATGATTTTATTCCACATTCTAGCTCCATGGTGTATTTGTTTGTGTAAACAATATAGACATGTTGGATTATGTACAGCTCTTTATAGCTCTGGTGCAGACAAATGACGCATCAAATCCAACATGAGAGAACACTGTCTACGTGGCTTTTGCTCTATTTGCTACTGGTCATTTTGCTACCTCAGTACAGTTTTCTTTCATTTTACATGACAATTCCTCCCCAAAAAGTAAAGAAAGAAGCTGAATTCTCTTTCCCTCTTTGGTACATTGCATGTTGATATTTTCATTGTTGTGATAGCATACACATTAATTAAGTGCCATGTTTGGAACCCAAGCAACGACAATAGGGATTAGTACACTACATGGTACTCTTGTGATCCTACAATATTCACATTTTAGATTTAGGTGACAATTTATCTATCATATAAACATAAATAGGCTGCACAAATGTATGAATGAAATGTATCACTTACTGTACCTCTCCAGAGCGAGGGACACCCACAGCCACAACACCAGAGGGAGCCCCCACGATCCGTTACCCCCCAAATTTTGAACAAACATTTTGGAAGATTCTCATTCTACTCTGCCACCATAACTAATAAGGAATGCCCTGACATCATCAATTTAAAGGTGTATTCAGTGATAATGAAAGTGGCCGGGGGTCATCTTGTCACAGCGTGGAAATGTTTTGTTTTTTATAGATTTTCTACACCATTATAATGTTCTCGTTTTGATCATTAGACCCAATCACTGAATATCGGTAGGCCTACGTCTCCAGCTTCAGGATATGTACTGATTTACGAGACTGTGGCATTTTATGAGTTCAGTAGTTTACAATCTAGGCATTTAGCATACGTTCTAAATTCAGAGCGACTGTGGTTCTCAAAACTTTTATTTTGACCATCATAACTAAACATCATAACATAACTACGGCCATACTCTACCCTGATTGGTCGAGGACTGGTTGGCCACCTCTGAAAACGGAATCTAGCTATGCTCGCAACACGGGCCATGGTGGAAGTCCTTATATGGTCAGCACACATTCTAGTGAGGAGAATGAATGGAAAATGTACCAATTATATTTTTATTTGAATTAAATACAATCACTGAATATACCTTTAAAGCATGTGAATAACTAGCCTGAAAACGCATCTAAAGCTACCAGGGGATTTGGATATGAATTCCCATTGAAATGAGGAGTCAGACACTGCTACCATCTTTCCCTTTTCTCCTCTGTAAATACAAGCTATTTGTACAATATGATTATCTGTTGATGACATGTATTTACAGTATGTGTTAATATGATATGCTTTGTTCATGAATTGAATGCATAGGACCACAATGGAAACAAGGCCTCAGGACATTGTTGTGTTATCCTCTTAGCCTAAAGGTTTTACTGTACCTCTGTGATGTTAAATGATTTACTAATCAAGTATTTGATACAAAATAAATAGCCTCCTAACATTTGGACTTTGTTTTCATTTAACAAGCTTTCTCTAGATAATCAACAAATGCAAGTACATTGTGTTCAAGAAAGCCATTAAAATCTATCTGTATCACCTATTAAACTATTTTAAACACAAAGCATGATACGGTACCTACATGATACCTACATGATACCTACATGATACCCACATGATACCTAACCAGTGACTGATCAGCACAAGCTAAAATGCAGAATGTGGAACATGCATTGATCACATGCTGTTCCCTTGCTGTGTTTTTAACTTAACATAACGTCAATGTCGGGCAGAAACCTCGTATCTCCAAGTTTCAAATTTGTATTTTTTTTTTCGCAAAGTAAAGCCCTGCTTCATCATACAAGGCCGTCGCACAAAAGTAGTGAAAACAGCAAATCTACAAGCACACAACGCCTCGCTGTGCGAGGCGTTGTGTGCTTGTAGATTGTGCTTGTAGATTGTGCTTGTAGATTGGCTGTTTTCACTAGTTTAAATAATTTTAGAAATTATAAATACGAAACAAACGGTTTTGGACATACAGGAAGGTTTCCACCTGACAACGAGGATAATAAGGCTATGGGATGAACAAATGATTGCCCTGGTATTCATCGTTGCTCTCGGTAATCATGAACCTCTGGTAATGCATTATACCTGCTAGGCCTTGGGCCTGACGCACCTCCAACGGTGCCGATGGTAATGATAATCTATTTCTATAGTATTTGAAGTTTATACATACTTAAATCCCAGGGAAACCTCAGTATACCCCCTTATACTGATTTCTGAAGCCAAGTACGTTAAAAATAAAACGGCATAATGGCAAATAAACATTGCTTTCTATTCAATAACAGTTGTACTTTGGTTTCATCTGTAAATTTGCTTAACTCATTTCCCGCGATCCCCGTCGAAACCGCTGATTTCCCGCTGTACCACGCTGCGATGCTCGTCGTTCCTGGAAATGTAATTAGCTTTAATCATTATGAAACAATTAAAAGTATGATCGCTGTATATGGCCGTTTCGGAGTCTTAGGCCCGCCTCCTAACTGTATCCTGCCGTATTTCCGGTTCTGACCGGATCTGGTTTCCGTATCCTGTCCAAGGCCAAAGCGTAGCTTCCGTCCCATCTGTTTACATTGTAAACAGAGGAAGGAGCAGCACGGTCATTTCATCGTCTTTTTTCACGCGTTGCCCGCCTGGCATATGATCCGCGCACATATCGTCTGCTATGTGCGCGAACGTGTCCACGTGTTACCATAGCGCACAACTGGCCGTTTCCAATGTTTTCTTATGTAACACCGGCGGATACAGCAGGGGTAAC
>NC_137823.1:60039141-60056641 GCF_963921795.1 Nannobrachium achirus
GTATACTACCCCGTAACCACTCGCCTCTTGTGGCTTATTGCTTTAGTATAAAATACCCTTCTCTCTGTCCCAGGCTCACATAGTAATGCCAGTGAGCTGCTCGGTAGCGTCCTGAACTCATTCTCCTGTGGTGCAGAATGAGTTCACAGCAGCACTGGAGAGGTCAGAGTTCACATACAGTACAGTGCTCCATGCAGGGGCGTCACACCAAATTCTGGGCCCTGGGTACAAGGATTCACTGCGGGCCCCCCATGAATGTTAACTATTGAAAAATAGCAGACATACAAGCTCACAGCGCGGCACCGAGTGCCGCGCTGCGAGCTTGTAGATCTGCTATTTTTTTTAAACCGTGAAAATGTGTGCCAAGAAACCTGGCTGTTTCCATGTCAGTGATGCTCAAACTTTTTCATGTGAAGGACCCCCCCATCTCAAAATATTTAGTTCCAGGGACCCCCCCAGAAGCAAAATTTGAGTTACAAATGTTCACTTAAAAAATAAATATATTCAAAGATTTGCGGAAATTTTCACGACTTTTCAAAAATGGCAGATCTACAAGCTCGCAGCGCGGCACCGAGCTTGTATATCTGCTATTTTTCAATAGCTAAAGTTACTAGGGCCCCTCCACCTTGGGCCCTGGTAACTCAGTCCCACTTTCCTACCCCTTGTGACGCCTCTGGCTCCATGTTACCTTGAAGTCTGTTGGTCGGCGTATCGGAGAGAGCAGAGAAATGCGGAATTTCACTTCCCTCACCCAGAGCTATAAGTTCAAGAATTCATTTATTTCTGTAAGGCATGAAACATAAAACAGCATATATATTTATATAGATTTATCATAGCCAAATTCTGCTTCAATATGCCTTAGCAGGGGTGGGCAACTTTGATGCCCACCCCTGCCCAATATTTCCACACTCACTCCAGAGGGCCACAATGCATATACAGGCACTAAAGCTGATCTACAAGCAAAAAATGTGTCACAGCGCGACCCGTTTTGAGCTTGTAGATCTGCTAATTTTGCTTTTTATTTTATTTTATTGGAATCCTGAAATATTTTTAGCTTTTTCTTTTTTTGCTTTTTGGAATTTTGAAAAGTACAAATTGTAATTTCAAATGCATTTATATGTTCTTATGTTAACTATATGAACTTAAATAGAAATACATTGAACATATTTTCTTTTTAATTCTAGTCATTAAGCTACTAATAGACTGAAGTAATTAAAGCGGGTCATGTTTGCATGTTTGGAATTATAACAGCTGAAATCAATAATATATCAGGATTCCGATATTAACCTGCGGGCTGCATTAAGTGAAGGTGGGGGCCACATGTGGCCCCCAGGCCGCCAGTTGCCCTTGTATGTGCTATATGCATGGTCTCAGTTAGCCCCAGCGCGGGGTATAGCTCCAGGACTCATCACTCAGTCACATACAGTAAAGCAGTGGTTCTCAACCTTTACAGACCGTGACTCCCCAAAATAATAATTATTTTAACTTGGGACCCACAACGTATCCAACCACATGGATTTGTACACTCTCTGAATTCTATACCAGGGTCCATTTGGCTCCTATAACTATCATTTAGCTGGGGACCCCCTGGAACTCCCTGAAGGACCCCTGGGGGTCCCCACCTCCCCGGACCCCACTTTGAGAAGCAATGCTTTATGATACTGATATGATATATACCCTTAGCTACAGTGGAGTGGGAAGGTCACAGATGTGGCTAGGGCTCAGTAAAATGGAAAAACATTTCTTTGTTAGGCCCATGTTAGGAATGAGCTCAGTCAAGTGGAAAATCATTTCCATATAGGACAGATCATTATCTTAAGCATGGGCTCATTATAAATGTAATGCAAGGGTCTTCAACAGGGGGTCCCCCAGAGTTACTACAGGGGGTCCTCCAAATCCTTGAGTGATAGAAACTTTTTTTCTACTTGAACCCTAGTGTCCATATTCTGGGAACTTTAGCCAAAAATAGCCGATCTACGCCTGCGAGGCGTTGTGTAGGGAGGAAAGAGCTTTGGTGTAGAGAGGAAAAAGAGCAGACTAAGTACAGTGAAAGGTCAACTTTATTAAGTATTGACAGTTCAAGTGGTTAAATATCTGAAAACACAAATTGGTCATAAATCCAAAATACACTGATGATTGATTGTGCTGTCAGACAAACAATGAAACGATATGGAATCTATGACAAGGTAGTGGGGGTCCCCGCTTCATCTCTCTCCCATCTAAGGGGTCCCTGGCCTGAAAACGTTGAAGACCCCTGATGTAATGCAACAACAGTAGAGAAAACATGAAACAAGGAGATAGTGTAAAAGGGCTGAGTGTTTAACCTACTTCAACAACACAATGTAATTCAAACACAAACGGCTGTTGGTTAATTAACAAAACGACTACAGAACAGGATTCAATTAAAACCTTGTAGTTGTAGTTAATACGTTGCCTTGTTGTTAATCCTCATGGGAAGCCAATGTCCGTTGCTTCCCCGATGTGTGAGCCATGTTGCCAGACGCTGCAATGGCTAGCTAACGCGGCTGTGTGTGCGATTAACCAGCGTTAGCCCGTCATTAGCCTCTGCGCACCAACGCAGCAGCAGACCGCAATTAACCCGCTAATCCGGCTAATCCCGGCTAATCCACTAATGGAGCTAATCTGATAGACTGGAGAGAGAGCATGTTCAATAGGCTTTCTCAGGGAACACACACACACACACACACACACACACACACACACACACACACACACACACACACATGTTCATCCACACACAAGTGCACAAACGCACGTTGACGCAACACACATTGGACACACACACATGACTCAACACAACACATGCACACGAGTGCACGCACAAATTGACGGTTGATGGCTGTCCGCCACCAGTGAATTACAGGGGCCGAGCCCAGGGGTGTCACACCAAATTCTGGGCCCTGGGTACAAGGATTCACTGCGGGCCCCCCATGAATTATTATGCATTATTTAGTGCTTTAACTATTGAAAAATAGCAGATATACAAGCTCACAGCGCGGCACTTGAAAAATCGTGAAAAGTCTTTGAATATTTCAAATCCTTCTTAAGGTTTTTTGAAAAACCTATGTTTCTATGTCAGTGGTGCTCAAACCTTTCCATGTGAAGGAGCCCCAAAATGGTATGTATTTGGCCACGGACCCCCATCTCAAAATATTTAGTTCCAGGGAGGGACCCCCCAGAAGCAAAATTTGAGTTACAAATGTTCGCTTAAAAAAAATATATATAGGCCTATTCAAACATTTGCACAGATTTTCACGACTTTTCAAAAATAGCAGATCTACAAGCTCACAGTGTGGCATGTGAGCTTGTAGATCTGCTATTTTTCAATAGCTAAAGTATGAAATAATTAAGGCCCCTCCACCTTGGGCCCTAGTAACTCAGTCCCACTTTCCCCCCTCCCCTTGTGACGCCCCTGGTTGAGCCATCTCCCAGACACATCTCGCCCTCAGCCGTTAGTCCGCCTGGGGCCTCTGTCACACATACTGACCACAGAGAATGGGTGAGGAAAAGGAAGGGGGGAGGGAGGGAGACTGGTGGGGGGAAAAAAAGAAAACCAAGAAAGAAATATATTCTAAAAAGAGACCTCACTTCTCTTTAAAAGAGAAGTGAAGTCTCTTTTTAGAATCCCCCCTCTTGCTCATTCGGTTTCAAGCTCAACAGAAAAGCCCCCATATCACCCCTTTAACGCCCATGTATTAATTAATGGTTGAAGGCATGCTGAACTGTTCACATTGTACTGCAGCAGTCGTTTAGGACAGACCAATGAGTGTCAGCGGGGACGAGCAAGCCTCCCCAAGTGGAACCAGAATCCAGCCTCTAATTGGGAGATGTTCTAGCAAAGGGGGGGGGGAAATGAGTTACTAGGGCCCCAAGGTGGAGGGGCCTTAATTATTTTATTCTGTAGCAACAAGCTCACAGCACGGCTGTGAGCTTGTAGATCTGCTATTTTTGAAAAGTTGTGAAAATGTGTGCAAATCTTTGAATATAATACTTTTTAAGAAAACATTTGTAACTCAAATTTTGCTTCTGGGGCCAAATACATATCATTATGGCGGTCCTTCACATGAAAATATTTGAGCACCACTGACAGAATAGAAACATAGGTTTTTCAAATAATCAGACTCTGCACAAATTTTCACGATTTTTCAAAAATAGCAGATCTACAAGCTGCTATTTTTCAATAGTTAAAGCACAAAATGAATCCTTGTACCCAGGGCCCAGAATTCAGTGTGACACCCCTGTCTGTCAGTGAACAGGGAGGCTGAGTGGAACCCAGAGGAGTGGAGTCAGTGCCATCGTTTCTAATTCTCAGTGGAGCTGCTGTGCAGCGGCATCAAGTCACAGGTCGGGACGAAACTAGTCTTAGGACAAGCCTTCATTTAAAAATCTGATTCCATATCCGAGTGCAGCAATAACTACTACTGACAAGGTTCACGTGTGATACATATGGAACGGTCGTATCTTTTGGCAATCAGCGAATAAGAATTAAGGCTCTTTTCCACCGGCAGCGATAACGATGACGATAACGATTTAAAAAAGTGGGTTTTCAATTGAAGTGGATCGGCAGCATCCACCCAACACCGATAAAGACAACGATAGCCAACAAACTACATCGTTAGGATCAACAACGATGTGGTTAAGATTACAGTGATATGGAACTGGGTCTCTGACAAACAGCTCGCGATGCGCTCTGCGCGAGCGGCTGTTAATTGGCGCCTCTTCACATTGATGTCCGATAACTTTATCGGACATCAATGTGAAGGCATAATTATCGCTGTGATATTTTATGGCTATCGTCATCGTTATCGCTGCTGGTGGAAAAGGGCCTTTAGTTGGCCGTTTTGTGGTTGCTGCATATAACTTACAATGTGGTAGAAGCCCAGGACAGCTGTTGCTGTGTGTGTGTGTGTGTGTGTGTGTGTGTGTGTGTGTATGTGTGTGTGTGTGTGTGTGTGTGTGTGTGTGTGTGTGTGTGTGTGTGTGTGTGTGTGTGTGTGTGTGTGTGTGTGTGTGTGTGTGTGTGTCATATTCCTGTATGTAAATCATATGGGCCATGTATTGACACAGGTAGATGTGTATACAGTATGTGAAGTCCAACGACATTTGGACTTCTTTTGCCTTGCGAAAAACAGCCGATCTACAAGCACACAACGCCTCGCACCGCAAGGCGTTGTGTGCTTGTAGATCTGCTGTTTTCACTACTTTTGTGCGACGGCCTTGTCTGATGAAGCAAAGCTTTACTTCGCGAAAAAACGTACAAATTTGAAACTTGGAGATACGAGGTTTCTGCCCCGACAGTGACGATAACCTGAACAACAGAGGGTTTTCTGTGGAAGACCTAATAAACTAATATCTCCTTCCCTCCTCCTTTTCCACCAGCCTCTGCTTCTCTTTTTCACTCTATGCCACTCCTGTCCTCCCCTCTCTTATCTTTTTCACTCTATGCCACTCCTGTCCTCCCCTCTCTTATCTTTTTCACTCTATGCCTCTCCTGTCCTCCCCTCTCTTATCTTTTTCACTCTATGCCACTCCTGTCCTCCCCTCTCTTATCTTTTTCACTCTATGCCACTCCTGTCCTCCCCTCTCTTCTCTTTTTCACTCTATGCCACTCCTGTCCTCCCCTCTCTTCTCTTTTTCACTCTATGCCACTCCTGTCCTCCCCTCTCTTATCTTTTTCTCTCTATGCCTCTCCTGTCCTCCCCTCTCTTATCTTTTTCACTCTATGCCACTCCTGTCCTCCCCTCTCTTATCTTTTTCACTCTATGCCACTCCTGTCCTCCCTTCTCTTATCTTTTTCACTCTATGCCACTCCTGTCCTCCCCTCTCTTATCTTTTTCACTCTATGCCACTCCTGTCCTCCCCTCTCTTATCTTTTTCACTCTATGCCACTCCTGTCCTCCCCTCTCTTATCTTTTTCACTCTATGCCACTCCTGTCCTCCCCTCTCTTCTCTTGTTCACTCTATGCCACTCCTGTCCTCCCTTCTCTTATCTTTTTCACTCTATGCCACTCCTGTCCTCCCCTCTCTTATCTTTTTCACTCTATGCCTCTCCTGTCCTCCCCTCTCTTATCTTTTTCACTCTATGCCACTCCTGTCCTCCCCTCTCTTATCTTTTTCACTCTATGCCACTCCTGTCCTCCCCTCTCTTATCTTTTTCACTCTATGCCACTCCTGTCCTCCCCTCTCTTATCTTTTTCACTCTATGCCACTCCTGTCCTCCCCTCTCTTATCTTTTTCACTCTATGCCACTCCTGTCCTCCCCTCTCTTATCTTTTTCCCTGATCTAGTTTGCAGGGACGAGCAGAGAAGGGGCTGACATTTCTAAAAGGGCACTTTTGGTGAAAACATAGAAAATAGCAGACCTCCAAGCCCACAGCGTGTCGCAGCGCGATCAAGTTCAGGAGAGTTTGGACAAGGCAATTCTCTTGAATGCTGCCTTCAGGTATGGCATGGAAAGAGGGGGCATTTGCATTTCTTTCACCACAGTAAAAACTGCATTCATGGTCTGGAGAGGGCACTTTTTACAGACGGATAAAAGGGCTGGGGCTCAAGCCCCCTTTTAAGTCTATGTGCAGTGCACGTGCCTGGTGGTTTGTGTGTGTCTGTGTGTGCGTGTGTCTGTCAGAAAAGAGAGAGAGAGAGAGATGCAAGCAGCCAGGAAAAACTGTCTAATTGTGCCAGTGTAACTTTGGAGCAGTGAAAGTAAAGTGGGCGGCAGACATTTTCATTTTATTTGAAAGGCTGGTTGAAGGAAGATGGAGGTCACAGCGTCTGTCTCCGCGGCTTCAAACACTGACCTTGGCTGCTAATGATGCTAATCATGCTAACTGGGCAAATGAGTAAATGACAGTTCTGTGTGTGTGAGCGAGCGCGAGCGCACGCCCGCACACGTGCTCTTGCATATGTGAAAGAGAGAGCTTAAGAGAGTCATAGGAGGCAATTTGTTAGCATGTGAGCACGTAAAGAATAGCATGTATATGCATGGACGTGTGTGTGTGCGTGCGTGCGTGTGTGTGAGGGGAGCATGTGAAAGTACCATAATCAAGAGCTGCTAACGCTAATGAGCCGACGCTTTGAAGCCAACCGCCTGGCGAGGGCCCCACTCTCGCCAACTCATTAGCTGACCTGAGGAGTGCCTGATTAGAATGCTTTTGATGAAAATTTCAAGGATTTTCTTTTTTTCCTCCCAACTTTTATTTTTTTTTACATTCAGATTTTTGTGAAGCAGGATGAATAGCTTATTGCGCCAGTCTCTCTCTCTCTCTCTCTCTCTCTCTCTCTCTCTTCTTTTTTTTTTGGGGGGGGGGGGGGGGGGGGGGGAGGGAGGCTGTGTGCGTGTGATGGGTAAAGTGGGAGGTCATCTGCTGCGAACACTTCAAAGGCGCTTCTGAAGAACGCTGGATGAGATTGATTTGCTGTTTTTTACCGCCGCTGAAATGTACAAATATGTGTAATGGGAGGAGAGAGCGGGAGAATGTTTCCTTTCACTCTTCAAACAACCTTGCGTCATTGCGCGCTTGTGCAAACGCACACACACACACACACACACACACACACACACACACACACACACACACACACACACACACACACCTTCTTTCCTTAGAAGGAAAACTTCACTGTGTGAAGTGTGCGAGAGCTTGTGAGATATGGAGTTACGTTTGTTTCTTGAGAGTAAAACTTTTCCAACTCAAACTGGGACTTGCACCTACGGTACCTCGCCTCCAGATCCTTCCCACATTGAGGCTTGTGTATACAATCATTCATGTGAATTCTCACAAGACATTAGAGCTATACTGTACACTATTGGCTCCCCAGAGCACCTGTTGAACTACTGGACAGACTTGAAGAAACCTGGACCATTCTGTTTTGATAATGCTTCCCACACATACTGTATATCGATTCATGGATAGATGTTTTACCATAATTATTACTGATTGATTGTGCATAATACTTAATAGTTCCTAGTTCCTACATTACGCTAACCTGCTCAGTCCAAGTAAAAATGCCTTTTTTTGTCCCCTTGGGATCAATAAAGGAGAAAGAAACAGTTCATATTTAATATTAACCAAATATAATAAAGTTAATATTGCTTTTGGAGCTGTACATGTCATTGGGAGTTGTAGAAACTTGTTTGGCAACACAACAGAAGAATATTATTTACGGTAACTGTCGTTTTTTTAACAAAGCTTTTGGTTAGCTTTTAGTTTTAAAACCCTGCCCCTTTTTAACTTGTTTTAACTTGCTTTGACTATTTTATGCTTTGACTTCGACTATTTTATGCAAATGCCTTATCTTATGTTTCTTTTTTCCTCTGTACTGTAGCACTTTGAGGTTTGTTGTCAAATGTAAAGTGCATTACAAATAAAATGTATTATTATTACTATTCTTATACGTATTACAGTAGCTTGTCACACAAGCATTTCGCTGCTTATACACCCAGAGTATAGTGACAAATAAACCCGCTAGATTGTTTTGGATCCTTGATTCAATACAACAAGAGGTAACAAAAGGGCATAAATAAAGACGAGTGTGTTCCTTTGAAAAGGAATATTTGTGTCTGCTCTGAAGTTGAAGGCGGTTGTCTGTGTGTTTTTAGTTTGTTTCCTTGTTAGGTAGTTTGCAGTTGGTGTGCTGCTCCTACAGAGAAGTTGTTGTGTTGTATTTCCTTTCCCGTGCACACTGTACTGTAGGCAGAAAGCAAACCAGTCTGTGTAGAAACAAACCCGTTGATCTACAAAGAGGATTTCCCTGTGAGCTTCCACTGTTCCCTTCCGCCAAAACAATCCCCTAAACAAAGATCAGTGCTTACGTGGCACGGCCAAGATACAGCCTTTTCAGAGTGCAGACTTCAACTGTTGTTGTTTGTGTGTGTGTGTGTGTGTGTGTGTGTGTGTGTGTGTGTGTGTGTGTGTGTGTGTGTGTGTGTGTGTGTGTGTGTGTGTGTGTGTGTGTGTGTGTTTCAGTTGCAGTAGGTTGGACAGCCAGAGAACTGAATCTCTCATAGTGAATTTGGACAGACTGGCTATACGGAGCTGGATTTTTCATATATCCCGGTTTTTCATAACCTGACTTTCGTCAGATGGTGGCAGTAGTGCGTAGGCTACCGCTCTACTTTACCATCTGAGATCTCTCGGTGGGAGTTGATAACGCTCGTAAAGCCCCGGGCCGGACCAATCAGCGGCAGCTACGGGCGGGCTCTGAGCGGCTCTGAGCCAATAGAGTCTGATTGCAGACCACGTGGAAACAGAGGAGGCGGATTCTGGGTGTAACGTCATGCAGACAGGCCAATATGAGTGGTTGGAGTTGACACTCCCAGACTGTGATAGACAGACGGCCCCATCCAATCACCTGCTAAATAATTTTAAAAAATGGCCCGCCCCTTACATCGAGTCTGCCGGAGCAGTCCCAGATGTTAGTAGCAGAGTGGTATGCAGCCAGGCAAACGCACTGCTGCTATCATCTGGCGCAGTCAGGTTAGGTTTTTCAGATATCCACATAGAAAAATATCTAGGTCCACACGGGAAAGATATCTAGGTCTAATATAATCTGAGTCCCCAACCCTCCACTGGGGGACAAGCACAAACACAGTAAAGTCTATAGATAGATATAGAAGATATCCGGGTACCGTGTCTACAAGGATCCAGTGAATCGGATATTTTTCAATGTCTTCACTTATTTATCCGGTTTAAAAAATATCCAGCTTCGCGGCCGAAATATCCAGCTTCGTGTGGCTGCAAGCCCCAACAGCACAAAAAAATGTCTAGCTTCAGAAATATCCAGCTCAGTGTAGCCATGGCCTGAGACCACTCTGTGTGTGTGTGTGTGTGTGTGTGTGTGTGTGTGTGTGTGTGTGTGTGTCTGTGTCTGTGTGTGTGTGTGTGTGTGTGTGTGTGTGTGTGTGTGTGTGTGTGTGTGTGTGTGTGTGTGTGTGTGTGTGTGTGTGTGTGTGTCTGTGTCTGTGTGTGTGTGTGTGTGTGTGTGTGGGCGGTATGGAGTGCTGTGAGGTTTTGATGCGAGGCAAAAGAAGTCCAACCAACTGCCACCCAGCTGTGGAATTCCTTAACTACCTCCCTTAAAACATGTACGGTAGCTCGCTGGCCTCCTTCAAAACTGCCCAGAAAACTCACCTTCTAGGAGGCCAGAGGCAGAGGTACGGTACGGTATTATCACTTCTCCCATAGACAGGCCCACCCCCTTGTTTCCCCTATCCTGTACATATAGTGTTTTTATAACTGCCATGATTTTTTTTTTTTTTTTTTTTAAGATTTTTTTGGGGCTTTTTATGCCTTTATTTGATAGGATAGTAGACTGACAGGAAATGGGGAGAGAGATGGGGAATGACATTTTTAAATGTCTTTTTTTGCTTGCTATTTGTTATGTCCATGATGAATTGAATACCAAGGACTTCCGAGGTAAACAAGACCGTAAGAGGACTTATTTTGGATGCTCCTTTTAGGGGTGTTTTAATGTACTTGTACTGTACTGCATTTGTTATAGGGATGGGACGATACGCGATATTATCGTTTATCGGGATAAAAAACACTCACGATAATCGTATCGTGGACATTTAATTTATCGTGATATCGTCCTCCTGGGATCAATTCACCCATTATTTGCCGAGCTGCATATCCGGTACCACTTAAACCCTCTATAATTGTTAAATGGTACTTATAATATACGTACTTGTCTTGATAGTCTTTTTTGATCAGATGACTTTGCCAAAAAATAGCCAATCTACAAGCTCCGATCTACAAGCTCACGTTGTACTGCTGTGAAGTGCACAGAGACCCCTTGGGGTGATGATTGCACTATAAATAAAAATAAACTGAAAAATAAACTGAAACAACGCTGTGAGCTTGTAGATCGGCTATTTTTTGGCAAATGTTCTGCCCCAGGATGATGGATGTTGATTATCGCGATAATATCGTAAATCGCGATTTCTTTTGTCACAATAATCGTCATATGACATTTTTCATATCGTCCCATCCCTAATTTGTTATTGTATTGACTATACTTGTACTGTTCTCCATTTTTGTCTAATAAAATATTCAATCAATCAACCAAAAAAAAAAAAAACATTGTATGGCTTCACACACATCGGCCTGTGTCAATACATGGCCCATATAACAAAGCTTAAGCAGCGGGCATATGAAAAGTTAAACACACACACACACACACACACACACACACACACCACACACACACGCACACGCACACACGCTCACGCACGCACGCCCACACACACACACACAGCAACAGCTGTCCTGGGCTTTGACCTCATGGTAAGTTATGCAGGAACCCGCGGCGCTGCACAGCAACCCCAAATAATTAATTATAAAAAGTATTTCCTGCTAATTGTTGGGCTGTAATTAATGAGCTAACCTTTGGAGACATGGAGGAAGGTAGGGAGGGAAATTATTCATGTTGTTTTTGCATATATGAATATGCAAGAGGTAGCCCCCCCCCCCTCCCACCCCCACCCGAAGGAAGAACAAAAAAAAAAAACGACCCAATGTTTCTATCTAAAGTACACCGTTGTGCATGCAGGTGCACACGCACGTACGCACACACACTGAGTCTTATTGCTGTCGCTTCCTGTCATGTCACAGTCTGTCTTTCTGTCTGTCTCTTCCACTCTCTCTCTCTCTCTCTCTCTTCCACTCTCTCTCTTTCTCTCGCTGTTCAGCTATTTAAGGGGCTTGTAAACATTGTCTGGACGTCAAACAATGGCGTTTAGTTTTTCACCACTGAGTGAATACTGGACCTGAAATATTACTGGAGCAACGACCGCAGCAGATGTGCCAGTCATAATGTATTGGCATAACTCTCGTACAGATTGGTTAAAGCAGTGGTTCTCAACCTGTGGGTTGAGAACTTTTGGGGGGGGGGGTCCCCAGATATCCTACTAATAAAGGAGCAAACTCACGCTCTAACGCTCACGCTCTAACGCTCTAACGCTCACGCTTATCTACGTTTATCTATTCACTCGCTTCAGCAACTGATCCCAAAGTTCACATGGTATTGGCCATTAGCATTATACCAACACTGACGGAGCCCGAATTTCATTTCTCCCAAATTAAAGCAGTTTAAATTAGCGT
The DNA here is from genome assembly GCF_963921795.1 of Nannobrachium achirus. Taxonomy (NCBI): domain Eukaryota; kingdom Metazoa; phylum Chordata; class Actinopteri; order Myctophiformes; family Myctophidae; genus Nannobrachium; species Nannobrachium achirus. The sequence goes on from NC_137823.1 coordinate 60,051,264, forward strand.
TTTCTTAACCACTTCTGTTGAACTCTGCTGTCTGTTGCCAGGGTTACGGTCCGTTCCTCCAGGCCATGGGATCTGTAGCCCCACACACACACACCCCTTTCTCTCACAGTTAGGAATGTTTCTCTCTCTCTCTCTCTCTCTCTCTCTCTCTCACACACTTTCACCGGGTGCGTTTGACATATTTTGGAGCACATATCTTCGAACGGGTAAGGTCTAGTTTAGCTAAATGTTAACATTGTTTTCCTCACTCAACAGTAAACATACCAACATACAGTATAAGTGTATACAGGGTATCTGCACATTTCAAAATGTCAAATATTAGAGGCAGAAATTGTGAAAATAGTAGATCTACATGCTCACAACGCATCGCTTTGCGAGGCGTTGTAGATAGGCTATTCTCACAATGGAATAGATCGAGTCAAACTAAATGTAATGCCAACTACTAGTGCTTGTCAGGGTGGGGGGGTCCCCAGTTAAAATGTGATTATTTTGGGGGTTGCGGCATAAAAAGGTCAGGACCACTGGGTTAAAGTAGCGTTTTATTCATTAAAATGAGTCTCTGATTGCGGATTTAATTCATGTCATTGCAGGTGTTGGTGTATCAAATAATGTCAGTACAAACTCTTGGAGAACACAGTTAGTCAGGGAGTATTATCAGAATACCTGTCAAAGCTGGGAATACATTCCTTACCAAACCATTTCTTCACCAATGTGTTTGTAAAGGTGTCTAGTAACATATCTAACACAGTTTGAAATTCAAAACCCCAAGGAGTATCTTTGACAGCTAGGGTAACTTTGAGTCTCATTCACTTACTATACACTGTACTATAAGGGAAAAAAAGACTCCCAAAAAATCTGCTTTAAGTGGGATGTGAGGGGTCTAACTAGGTGTTCTTAATTATTCTGAATCCATTGCAAGCATTTGTTTTGCATGAAAAACATTCCTTGGGCAAAAAATGGCCCTGACAAAACTGTGAAAAGTATTGACTCATCACTAAACCATCATTTTGAGGGTCTGTTTTTAGCCCAAGGAATGTTTTTCGTTAATTAAAAACACCTAGTTAGACCCCTCACATCCCACTTAAAGCACATTTTTGGGAGTCTTTTTTGCCTTTATAGATGGTAAGTGAATGAGACTCAAAGTTACCCTAGCTGTCAAAGATTCTCCTAGGGATGTTGAGTTTCAATCTTTGTTAGATATGTTACTAGACACCTTTATGAACACATTGGTGAAGAAATCGTTTGGTAAGGAATTTATTCCCAGGTTTTATTAATATCCCCTGACTAAGTGAGAGCTGTGTGGCCTAGATCAGTGGGGGTCCAGGAACCCCCAGGGGTCCCTGAGGTTGTCCCAGGGGGTCCCCAGCAAAATGAGGAGTCGTTTAATGATTATGATTAATTTAACTTCATCTTATCACAATACAATAAATGTGTCTATTCTAGAAATCTGTTTAGATAACCCATTTAATTACAACTAGAAAAGCGTGCTCCTCAGAGCACAGATCTCCGCCAGGCCAGGTTCACTACCCACTGTTCCTACTGTTCAGTTTTGTTGTGACATTGTTAATAATAGACTAGACATGGTGGGCGCCCTCTGGCCTGGTGGTCAAGGCGCATACCACATACAAGGCTATGATGCCTGCTGGCATCGCCGGTTCGATTCCCGATCCGAACGACCTTTGCCACATGTCATTCCCTGTCTCTCTCCCCATTTCCTGTCAGCCTACTGTCCTATCAAATAAAGGCAAAAGCCCAAAAAACAAATCTTAAAAAAAAAAAATAATAGACTAGACATACAGACACATTCTGTGGCCTACTGGGATTGTGCTGGCAAAGTTTCATGCCGGAAATGAACTGTTCACAGACAAACGGACAGACAGGAGAAAACACCTAGTCTCCCCCCCGACCTGGTGGAGAAAATTATGCCATTTAGACAAATGAAATGTCCCCTGGTAATAGATTACCCATGAATACCCCTCAAATATCCCCTCAATCTCCTTACTCTGTCCCGTCCTGCTCCTCTAACCAGTCACCTGCTGTCACCTGTTTAAGTTTTTGGTTTGTTGATCAGTGATCAGTTGGTATTGTTGCGTGTGTGTACTGTATCTGTGCGTGCCGTGTACATGACTGCGTGTGTGTGCGCGCGTACACGCACATCCATGTCCAGGCATTCATCTGTGAGTGCGTGTGTGTGGTTTCTTTGTGAGCGGCTGCTGCTTGTTTTATCTCATCTCATTGCTTGTGCTTTTTCTTTAGTGATTTTAGAATAGAGATTGAATTTCACATTCACATCACAGTCTAGCTGACCTCTCCAGGAGTGTGTGTTTGCGTGCGTGCGTGTGTGTGTGTGGTTTGACGACAGCCTGTGCATATCATTGGGCTCCACATTGATTCTTTAGGTTGGTTGAGGAGAACAGAAGCTAATTGAAGGGATGAATAATATATCTGTGAATAATGAATGGATATGTTGTTGTGTAGAGAGAAACCACTTCTCAGGTGGGACGAGGTGTGTGTGTGTGTGTGTGTGTGTGTGTGTGGTGTGGTGTGGTGTGGTGTGGTGTGGTGTGTTGTGTGTGTGTGTGTGTGTGTGTGTGTGTGTGTGTGTGTGTGTGTGTGTGTGTGTGTGTGTGTGTGTGTGTGGTATGCAGGGGTGTCGCACCAAATCATGGGCCCTGGGTACAAGGATTCACTCCTTGTACCTGCAGGCTGCAAGCTTGTAGATCTGCGATTTTTTTTAAATCGTTAAAATATTTGTCTTTGAATATTTCAAATCCTTCTAAGGTTTTTTGAAAAAACCTATGTTTCTATGTCAGTGGTGCTCAAACCTTTTCATGTGAAGGACCCCCAAAATGATGTACCGGTATTTGGCCACGGACCCCCCATCACAAAATATTTAGTTCCAGGGACCACCCAGAAGCAAAATTTGAGTTACGAATGTGCGCATAAAAAATACATATCTAAGCTCACAGCGCGGCACTCGGTGCCGCACTGTGAGCTTGTATATCTGCTATTTTTCAATAGTTAACGTATAAAATAATGAAGGCCCCTCCACCTTGGGCCCTAGTAACTCAGTCCCACTTTCCCCCCCTTGTGACGCCCCTGGTGGTGTGTAGTACTGTGTGGTATATTATGTGTGTGTGCCTGATTCTTGTGGGTGCACGTGAAAGGACTGCAAGCGAGTGTGTTTTGAGTGTGTGTGTGTGTGTGTACAGTATGTGTGTGTGTGTGTGTGTGTGTGTGTGTGTGTGTACACTGTACAGTATGTGTGTGCCTGCATGCATGCATGCATGCATGCGTGGCACTCATTAACTGCATTATCATACAAAATAGATACAATGTGATCAATGCAATTGATGGGAAATAAGACCACCCTGCACATCCAAATGAATCCACACACACACACACACACACACACACACACACACACACACACACACACACACACACACACACACACACACACACACACACACACACCCCACAGTAGAGAACACATTGACTGTATATCCCTATGTTTGCATTTGTGATGAGCTTCGATGCTTTTGGGCGTGGCTTAAACCCATCAGTATTCAGGACTAAGAATGGGACGATAAGCGATATTATCGTTAATCGTGATAAAAAACACTCACGATAATCGTATCGTGGAGATTTAGTTTATCGCGATATCGTCCTCCGTCATGCACTGGGATCAATTCACCTTTTATTTGCCGAGCTGCATATCCGGTACCACTTCAACCCTCTATAATTGGTAAATGATACTACTAATATACCTACTTGATACAGTCTTTTTTTCACTCTCTATCAAATTGTAGCCGATCTACAAGCTCACTAACGTGTCACGTTGCGACGCGTTGTGAGCTTGTAGATCTGCAATTATTTTGACAAAATGTTTCGTCCCAGGATAATGGATTTTGATTATCGTGATAATATCGTAAAATGCGATTTCTTTTGTCACAATAATCGTGATATGAAACTTTCATATCGTTCTATCAGTTTATTCAGGACACGTCCGTCCCCTCGAAGCTCCTCCTCCTCCTCCTCCTCCTCCTTCTTCTTCTGTGGTACAGTGGAGCAGTGTTGATTTTGTCGACTAAAACTATGACGAAAATTGTTTGTCAACTGTGTTTTTTTCACTGACAATAACGAAATAAAAACTAAGCTATGATGACTAAAACTAAGACTAAATATATAGACAATTTCGTCAACAAAATAAAAACTAGACTAAAACATTAGAGAGGGACTAGTAGAGAAGAGTCATTTTATGTTTGGTTGCTCTCCAGTGTTGTGTGCTGAAAATAGCCGATCTACAAGCTCACAACGCGTCGCAGCAACCTAAGTGTAAAATCAGTCATTACGATGCCATCAAGGCCTGCCAAAATGCATTTCAGTTGACTAAATCAACTGTAGATTTAGTCGCCTAAAATCTCATGATATTCAGTCGACTAAAATTAGACTAAAACTAAAATGTTTCAGGTGACTAAAATGATGACTAAAACTAAATGATCATTTTATTAAAAAGACTATGACTAAAACTAAATCTAAGTTTGTTGTCAAAAACAACACTGCAGTGGAGGAAGAGCAGTGGTGGAAAAAGTACTTACATTCTTTACTTTACTAAGTAAAAGTATCAATATTGCAATGTAGAAATACTCTGTTACAAGTAAAAGTCTGGAATTCAAAATGTACTTGAGTAAAAGTATGAAAGTGTTGCCATCAAAATATAAAAGAAGTACAAAACATTTGATAATGGCAGATCCACAAGCTCACAAGGCTATTTTCAAACAGCCTAGGTATAAAATAGGGCTAAAGTGGTTAATGTATGTTTTATAATATTCTAATTTATATCTGCAATGTAACTAGTAACTAAGATTTCAAATAAATGTAGTGGAGTAAAAGTACAATATTAGGATCTGAGATGTAGGGGAGTAGAAGTAAAAGTACTTTTCACCACTGAGGAAGAGGAGGCTCCGCCCATCAGCTGTCATCATCATACCCACTTCATCAATAAGGCATAGACACGCATACCTCAATGACCATATGCACACGCACACACACACACACACACACACACACACACACACACACACACACACACACACACACACACACACACACACACACACACACACACACACACACACACATTGTTGTGAAGGTGGGGGTCCCAGGTGGGCTGATTAAGTTTTCATGGATGTCCTCGGGGCGAAACACTTAAGGGTTAACCAGCTTCCTCTACCAGAATTAGAAGAGTTAAAAGTCTGCCCTTTTTCCCCCTCCATTCATCCCTTTATTTCCCCCTCCTCTCCTCTCCTCTACGCTGACGGGTTTGTGTATTTCACCAGAATGACAAAAGTTAATCATTAAAGTCAATCACAGAA
>NC_137823.1:60061641-60079820 GCF_963921795.1 Nannobrachium achirus
CTATAGCACAGAAGAAAGAACTCAGCCTAGAGAACCAAAAGTTGGTGGTTCAAGACCAGTAGTGTGTTCTGTCTTTCACTGTCTGTTTTGTATGTCATGACTTTTGAATAAAGATTTATTTAAAAAAAGAGAAGAAAAACTTGACCAAGTTGAAAAAATCCAACACATTTCCCTCCTCTTAGGTAATGACACAGGGCAGAGGCTTTCCACCTATGCTTTCCACCGCTTTCCTCCTCGGTGGAAAGCATAGGTGGAAAGCCTCTGCCCTGTGCCATTTCCTCTGAGGAGAAACATTTGGTGGATTTTTTCAATTTGGTCAAGTTTTTCTTTATTCAAAAGTCATGACATACAAGACAATACAACCATGATGTAAAGTGGTACTAAAATTGGCTTGAATGGATTGACTCTATATGGTTCTCTTTGAGGAACCTCGATAATCTCTGTATTGTTCCAATTTTAGCTTGAAGACAGCGCCTTGTTGCCAACAAAAGGCAGTTTGATATTGCTTCTGGGATGGCTGGAATTAGAGAGTCAGAACATGATATATAAATATAGACCAGTATTTACTTAAGGTATTTTGAAAAGCATGGTGGGGCCCCTTTAAAAACGTACAAGAGTAGTTTCATTGAGTTAACCTTGATGTAGTCGTGGTAATGATATGGGCCTTATCGCCAGGAGGTCCCTAGTTCAATCCCAGCAAGAGTAGTTCTAACCTTGTAGGATTTAGATGGAGAGTGAACATTTGTAAATGTGGTCAAGAACTGCAAACCGTGAGCTTCAAACCACTGACATAGCTCTGGTGCCACAGAAGCATGGAAAGCCTTGGTTGTTATCCATGATCAGTACTAATTGTCAGCAGTGAGCACTGTAGTTGTTAAGCCTATCTGCACTATAGATCCCATCATAGTCAGTTGGAACCATGGAACATCTAATTGACAGGCCATGATCACGTGTCTATGTAAACTGATTTCCATTTCATTAGGTTTGGACACAATCTATTGGATAAATATAAGCTAATATTTGGCTAGTGTTTTGTAGCATTCAGTGGTTCCTGTTTCCAGTGGTTAGTTACCGTAGGTTTTACTTCGCTCTTGTAGGCATTGTTGTTCCTACTGTTCCCTGTCTACCCTTGGTACTGTTACCTGTCTTGTCTCACCTCCCTGTGCTTGCTCGTTTTCTCCACCTGTGTCCTGTAAGTCTCTTAGCCAATCCCTGTGTTGATTGTCAGTTGTGTTCACCTGTGTCTGGTTAACCCTGTGAGTATTTAAACCCTCAGTTCCTTGATTCTTTCTCTGCCAGTACTTGAATGCTTTCAGTGTTCAGTAGAAGTTATGTCTCTGTATGCATACGGTTATTCTCGTGATCCTGTGTTTGGTGGAATCAACCTTTGGGAATTTGTCCTGCTCTGCCTCTTGACTATCAACAGGAGTTAGTATGTTTAAGTCAGCTCCTGCATTGACATGGGAATATTCTATGAAAAATGTAATACTCTGAAAAATTGTTTGCAGTACAGTTGTTTTATTTAAATGATTGGTGTTTGTACAATAAACACTTGAAATGGAAGTGGTCGTTTTCAATATATGTCATTAGAACAGCTCAATGCAGTTTAGCTAATCAATGAAGCTGGGGTTGTTCATTTTATCTTTCTTTATGTCCTCTTTTTATCTGGATTTCTGATGCAGTGGCTAAGATACAGGGCTTGCAATCAGGATGATTGATTTGAAACCAGCAAGAACATTTCCTATGTTTTGTCTGGCTCTAGTAACTTAATCTTTTATTAAACAACTACAAAATTAAATAGACAAATCTGAAATGTTAAATTCAATAGACTAGTGGTTAAGTTGCAGCCCTTGTATGTTTAAGGTTATGGGTTCAAAACTAGCTAGGAGTTTTCTCCATCTTTATCTAGTTCTTTTACCTTTATATAATCTTGAAAGAAAACACATCTATAATTCCAGTGGTGCAGTGGTAAGATCACTGACTGGCAATCCATAGGGTTCTGGTATGACTCCAGCGAAGAATTCTGTATAACTTTTACCTTACTCTTACATACAAGACAATAAAACCATGAGTTAAAGTGGTACTAAAATTGGCTTGAATGGATTGACTCTTTAGAGTCATTTGGGAAGTTTCTTGCCAATTATCTCTGTGTTGTTCCAATTTACCCCAAAGACAGTACCCTATTGCCAACAAAAGGCATTTTGGTTTTGTATTCGAAATGGCTGGATGGCTGGAATTAGAGACAGTCAGAACATGATATTAAAATATCCGAATGGTTGTTTAGGCCAAAACCTGTATACAACTGTAATATGGACCAATATTTAAAGATATAGGAAATATAACTCATAAATCCTCAGTTCAAATCCAGCAAAGACATCTTAACAATATTTATCTCTATCTAATATTTTAACATTGAACAAAATGTCTATGATTGGAATCCACTCATTCTAGTTAAATAAAACATGATTCTGAGAATGATACCTGAATGTAACTCCATTTTATCGAGTAGTTTTTAAGGCTGAAATCATTCTGAGAATATTGTTTGAATCCAACTCAATTTTATTAAGTACTTTTTATAGAGCTGAGTAGTTGACTACACCCTTTTCCCTTGATTGGTCAAATAAGTTGGTTACTTGCTATGCAAAGCATGCTGGGAAAAGCATGCTTCTATGTTTCCAGGGGCATTTTCTAAGTGTTCGTGAGCTAAAAATGCTAAACGTGTCATTTCCATGTGTATGCCTTGGCAAGCTGACTGACACACGTTGGAATTTGATTTGGCAGTATTTGAGCCTAAACCCTAACCCCAGATGCTAGGGTGCTAGGTTAAAGTTGAGCTCCCGCACCCTGGTTTTGTAGTAAAGAAGAACATGTTAGTTCTTGGAAGATTATATTAAATTAATCTGAACTAACTCAAAAAACACGAATAATTCCATTGAATATATTATATATGATTTTATCAATGAAGCCAATATTAGAACAGTGTATATACTTTGATTTGGTTCTTGAAAATCAAAGACAAGTTGAAATGTGGACATACATATGACTTATGTTGAAGAAACATACAGGATTAGAATATAAATTATTCACATTAAACGTGTTACATAAAAGGGCCATTTCACCTCTGGGACAACCCGATCTTATTTTATTGTTGTTTGGGACACGATTAACACAATCCTGAGTTATTTTTTGTGTTCAATCTGTGTTTTTAGATATTTTAGTATTTCAGCATGTAATAGTGATGCGTTTTGCATCATATGATGCATACATATATTCTATATGAGATGGAACCATGAGCTAAAGTGGTACTGAAATTGGGTTGAATGGATTGACTCTATGTGGTTTTCTTTTATGTACCTTACCAATCTTCTCTGTATTGTTCCAATTTTAGCCCAAAGACAGTGCCTTGTTGCCAACAAAGGACATTTAGATGGTGCATTCGAAATAACTTGGAATTAGAGGCACTCGGAACATGATATTTAAATATCAGAGTGGTTGTTTAGGCTTAAACCTGTATACAACTGTATTATGGTCCAATGTTTATATAAGATATTTTGAAAAGCATGGTGGGGCCCCTTTAAAAAAGTACAGAGTAGTTTCATAGAATTAACCTTAATGTAGTCGTGGTTATGATATGGTCCTTATTGCCAGGAGGTCCCCAGTTCAATCCCAGTAAGAGTAATTCTAATAATTTTATTTGACTTTTACCTTTTACTGAAGAACATGCAAGAGAACAGCATTATCAGGAACCATGGTGGACTAGTGGTTAAGAAACAAATCTTATATGTTGGTGGTTCTGGGTTCAAATCCATTGAGCATGTTTTTCCAAGTTCAAACTGGAACTACCACAAGCGGAACTATTTGTTGATTCCTTTTTCTTTTCTTTTCTTCTAAAGCAGTGGTTGCAAGCTCTGTGGCTTGCAATCAGTATGTTCTTGGTTTGAAACCAGCAAGAACGTTTTGTCTGGCTCTAGTAACTTAATCTTTCATTAAAAACTACAAAATTAAATAGACGACAATCATGACATGTTCAATTCAATAGACTAGTGGTTAAGCTGCAGCCCTTGTGTGTATAGGGTTATGGGTTCAAAGCCAGCCAAGAATTTTCTCCATCTTTTATCTAGTTCTTTTAACTGATCTTCACTTAAAATTAGGTAAGAGAACAATCGCAGCATGAGCCATGGTGGTGCAGTGGACAAGATACAGGTCCAATAAGTAGAAGGTTCCTAGTTCAAACCCTGATTAGGGTTTTTCCAAAGTTTTACTTGTCTCTTGCACCTTTACCTCTGATCTTTCAATTAACAGCTTGTAAGAGCACCACTGCAGCATGAGCCATGGCAGACAAGATACAGGTCCAATAAGTAGAAGGTTCCTAGTTCAAGCCCTGATTAGGGGTTTTCCAAAGTTTTACTTGTCTCTTTCACCTTTACCTCTGATCTTTCACTTAACAGCTTGTAAGAGCACCATTGCAGCATGAGCCATGGTGGGGCAGTGGACAAGATACAGGTCCAATAAGTAGAAGGTTCCTAGTTCAAGCCCTGATTAGGGGTTTTCCAAAGTTTTACTTGTCTCTTGCACCTTTACCTCTGATCTTTCACTTAACAGCTTGTAAGAGAACCAATATAGCTTGAGCCATTGTGGTGCAATGGACAAGATACAGGTCCTATAAGTAGAAGGTTCCTAGTTCAAGCCCAGCATATGGCACATAGTTTTACTTGTCTCTTGTACCTTTACCTCTGATCTTTCACTTAACAGCTTGCAAGAGAAGAGATTAAGTAAGAACCACCGTGGCACAGTGGTTAAGAACAATACCTAGTTCAAAGACTGCGAGTTCAAACCTCACCAATGGTGAAGGAACGGTCTGAAAGAGGGTTCAAGGAACAACCTCCGCAATGGTGAAGGAACGGTCTGAAAGAGGGTTCAAGGAACAACCCCCGCAATGGTGAAGGAACAGTCCGAAAAATGGTTCGCAATGGTGAAGGATCAACCCCGAAAGATGGTTCAAGGGACAACCCTGAGAGATGTGTACAAAGCTAAATCGTGTAAAGAAAACCCCGAAAGATGGTGCAAAGGAAAAACCCGAAAGTTGGCACAATGTAAAGTCCCAAAATACAAACCCCCGAAAGATGGTGAAAAACAGTAAACATCACAATGAAAGATGTACAACACTAACGAGATTCCAAAAGATTCCGAAAGCAAAGTCTCAAGATGGGTGGTGACAAAAGGAAGAGGAGGCAGGGAAGAAAGGGTAAAACAAATATTTAAATTTTATTTAAATTTTAAGCCCCTCCTCTACCACCTGAGGGAGGCGGGCTAAATCCATCCAACTCTTCTTATGGCCAAAAAACTGAAACTACTATAGCCTGGATTCAAACCCCCAACCTTCTGCTTATGAGCCCTGTGTGTTACCTCTACACCACCAGGTCTTTCACACGAAATTAATATTTTGTGTCATATTTGAAGTCGACGCAAAACATCCAAATATTTAAATATTCGCATATTTAATGTGGTGTTCTGTTTTTCCATCATAAAGCTCATTGGAGAAAGGTGCTATATAAATGCACCATTTATCATTTACACAGAAAAGTTATTTTCTAATCAAACAGATTAGCTCTTGGGTTTTCACATACATTTTGGTCTTTACATTAAAATAATTAATGGCTATAAGGTTTCAGACGGTGTCGTACTACACCCAAACGTACATGTTTAACTGAAAAATTATCAGTCATGGCATGCAGCATATCATTTTAATGAACAATTATTAGCTGAGCCACATAGTTATCAACTGCATTCAGTTTTTAACATATCTTAGAGAGCATCCTGTTTTTTTAACTGATTCTAGACAGCATTCTGCCTGTTTGACTTGAAACTTACATAAAACAGATTCCAACCACTTCAATTCCATGTCTTTGTTACAACATAAAAACCTCACCTCAACCATTAATAAAGGCTATGCGCATGCATAAAGTGAATGGCAAATTGAGTGGCAAATCGAGTGTCAATGTGAGTGGCAAAGTGAGTTTAACATTGTTTAACGTCGTTTAATGCAATCAGATCGGACCTTTCTGTTTGGATGTATGGGCTGTCAAGGCCAGAAAGTAGTTTTTGCCACTCAATAGGCGTTCCCGCATAACTTCTGTAGTAAAAAAAAAAATCATATCATAGGACACAATTTATACTATCAAAAACATGAACCTAACTAACCCTATGTCGTCAAAAAACACAACACGACAAGGTGGGTTTTGATTTAATTTCTTTATTGACACAAATGTATATTAATAAACGCCTGTCAAAAGGATTTCCATTGAGGTGTGTGTGTGTGTGTGTGTGTGTGTGTGTGTGTGTGTGTGTGTGTGTGTGTGTGTGTGTGTGTGTGTGTGTGTGTGTGCGTGCGTGCGCGTGTGTGTGTGCATCTGTTGGGAGGAGAGCAGATATAATTATTACAGGAAAACAAAATCAATAATTAATTAATTAATAACATTTCCAATTAACCATTCAATTAAAATTACATTAACAATATGGGTGTATAGAACCTGTTTTCAATGTCCCCAATAGTGTTGTTTTGTGGTGTTAAGGGCAGTTCACACTGAGCACTATGAAATACAGTGAACCATATAGTCATATAGTTATAGTGTGAATGGCCCTTTGATGTTAGGGTAAGTTCTTGTGGTGTTAGGATATATTTGTGTGGTGTGTGGGTTAAATTCATACCCTCTGGTAACACTCTAACATGGTGTGGTCTCGTAGAGAAGGTGGGCATCACGATCCTGATCCACTCCCTCAACAATGGATCCACCCTGAAGGTCAAACACAAAGGTCATTAACTGATGCAAAGTTATATTTATAATCCATTCATTTCAACAGTAGCATAATGATCAGATAGCTATAGACAGTTATATCTATAATCCATCCAAGGACACATTTTATAGTACAATTACTCAGGATTCCTTGTTCCCTGTCTCAATCTGAAGGGGTCAAAGAAAGGCTATTTAGTTGATTTTCTTTTACCTTGCACGTCTGGTTACATTGGTATTGTGAGTTATTTGATGGTCCGACCAAAAGCAAATCCCTTTGGTGTTTTCATATTTGAAAAAGGTTTGGACCCCCCTGATTTTGGAGGTCTAAAATCGGCCTCAAATCTTAATGGGAGGAGAACGGCCCTGTGTGAGTGATTCAGATTGTAACTCTAAAGCAAGGGTTTTCAAAGTGATAATTTGATAATATTTAGAATTTATTTGGACACTTTTAAACTTGAAGTACAAAGTTATTTTCAGTCAGTTCTAACCAAAATGGCTGTTATCTCAATGTTTTCCTCGCAATATAATCACTAAAATATTGTCACTGTCGGGCAGAAACCTTGTATCTTCAATTTTCAAATGTGTACGTCTTTTGGTAAAGCAAAGCCATACATACATACATACATATACATCATAGACATACATCAAGACGGTCGCGCAAAAAATATCTACAAGCATGCAGTGTGCTTGTAGATCTGCTGTACATTTTATAGATGATAAATACAAAACGAACGGTTTTGGACATACAAGGTTTCCACCCAACAACGACGATATGCTATAAATATAAGGTGCTGGGAGTGAAAATTATAATGTAGGGGTGCCTCGGATTAAAAAAATATTTATGGGGTGCCCTGAGACAAAAAGGTTTGGGAACCCCTGCTTTAAAGTACGCCTGTGTTGATACAAGTTATAACTCACATTCAATTATAATTAGTGACCTGCTGCCATTTGCTATACAGCATAATACCCTAGAACACTCACAGCCATGGTTTTACTTTGTTTTAGTAAAATAGTCTGATAACAACAAAATGATGCTCAAATTGGGGCAGAGGTTCTTCCTTGACCTACTGGGAGTGTGCATGCAGAGGTTCTTCCTTGACCTACTGGGAGTGTGCATGCAGAGGTTCTTCCTTGACCTACTGGGAGTGTGCATGCAGAGGTTCTTCCTTGACCTACTGGGAGTGTGCATGCAGAGGTTCTTCCTTGACCTACTGGGAGTGTGCATGCAGAGGTTCTTCCTTGACCTACTGGGAGTGTGCATGCAAAGTTTGAGCTGCACTCGGACATGCGCACACGTGCACACAGTGTCAAGTGAGTGGTGCTATTTATCGATGGCCAAAACGCAAAACCTCCTATCTGAAAAATTCACTTTGTTGGGAAAATGAAAAAGAAAATGTGTCTACTATTTCAAATCAGATGAAATTTTAGGCAAAATGAGGGGCAGAAGGATCTTGCAGACAGACTGATCATGTGCAGCATAGCCTATAGTACTCATTTCAAGTGAAATCCAAAAATCATGACATTTGCAGATAGGAGGTTTTGCATTTTGACCATCTTTATGATTTAATTTTCCTTAAGTGTCCCGCAAAGCTTGGCCAATGTGACCCTGGGCGTACAACACACTTTGAGTGTTTGTGCCAAGATGTACGCCAGATGTAGGACAGATGTAGGCCAGATGTAGGCCACGCTTCAGAGCCCGGACAAAGCCAGATGTTGGAGCTTAGCTCCTTCCAGGAGCACACTTAAGGCCTGATTTACACTGCAGCCAAATCCAGCCTGAATCAGATCTGTGTCACATCCAGATTGGAATCTGATTGGTTTCATATGACCATGTGACCATTTAAACCAGGGGTGGGCAACTTTGATGATGGAGAGGGCCACTATATTTCCACATTCACTTCAGAGGACCACAATGCATATACATTCAAACATTTTTTTATTTCATTTCAAATGCATGTATATGTTCTTATGTTAACTTTATGAACTTAAATACAAATACATTGGACCTGCATGAAAAAGACTAGTACTAGTCATTAGGAGTAATTGAAGCAGGTCATGTTTGCATCATTGGTATTCTAAGGCTGAAATCACAAATATATCAGTATTCCGATATTAACCTGTGGGCCGCATTAAGTGAAGGTGGGGGCCGCATGTGGCCCCCGGGCCACCAGTTGCCCATGTATGATTTAAACCAATCAGATTCCCATCTGGATGTGACAGATCTGATTCAAGCTGGATTTGGCTGCAGTGTAAATCAGGCCTTATAAACGACATCTGTCCCATCTACACTGAGACCGCAACGCTACACCACTGATAAATAACATCACAATCAAACAATAGATTAAAACCTGGATCAGTGACATCACAATGAAGGCATTTAGCAGACAATCCTCCATCCAGAGCGACTTACATTAAGCAAGGTAAACACATAGGCCTACAGTACATAGAATGCAGAGAGATAGTGTAGTGCCTCAGTAAACTATAGGATCACATACTGTAGAGGGGGTCACAAACAATATAGGAACCCTTTTTGTTTATTTTCTTTTTACATTAACCACTTAATAACTTAACCAGCTTCCCTATTCTAGTGCGAACTTCTGCCCAAAATAGCCGATTTACAAGCTCACAACACTTCGCAGAGATTTCGTGAAGAGGGGAAAACCAATGTCATAACCAATATACAAGTAGCCAAAGGTCATCGAAAATACACATGAACATGAATCCAACACAACAACGATGACAGTGCTGTCAAACAAGTCTATGAAATCCATCAGAAGGTTTGATCTGTACACTGAAACTATGGGATGGCAGGTAAACAATTAACCTAGCATCAGTCTGAATAACATGCTTTCTAAATGATAATTCTAACATTGTGGTCAAGAAAAAGAAGCCTAAGTAACAAAAACACAAGAATGACCAGCATATGTACAGTACGGTACATCTGCATGGTCGTCATATCTAGGTCAGTCACTAACATCAATCCAGCACAATGTGGAAGAGACACGCTCTCTTCTCCTCCAGGCTAGTTTGTTAGTCCAGTGGTTCTCACCCGCAACACCCAAAATAATCATATTTGAACTGGGGATCCCCCACCCTGACAAGCACTTGGAATTGTAGGAGTTGAGGAATTACATTTACAGATATTAAATATTGTGAAAATAGCTAATCGACAGGCTCAAAACACTGCGAGGGATTTTGTGAGCTTGTAGTTCAGACATTTTCCAAATGTTTGCCTCTCTCTTATATTATTTGACAATTTGGACAATGTTTGACCAGTTTTTATAGTATAGTATTCTTACAAATGAATGGTATTTACAGTAGACAGGTCAGGGGGGAGGTAAGGATAGACTGTCTTTTTTTTTACCCCCTCCAAAATCATGTGGGGACCCCCCTGGGGGGGTCCTGACCCACAGGTTGAGAGCCACTGTGTTAGTGGAGCAGCCACAGCCCACTCTGTAGTCACTAATGTCAGCTGTTATGGTGGAAACACTGAGTGAAGGATTACAGGGGGAGAGAAGTGTTACAGGTAGGGGTGTGAAACATGGAAAAATACAATATCACAATATTCTTCCAAGCTGTATCACAATACACCATCTCATTAGTGTGGTTGCCCTACAGGGCAACACATTATAGTCCTGGGGAAACTTTATAGACTTCTAGGGCAGGGCACCCCATGAATATTTGTTTTAATCCGAGGCACCCCTACATTACCAGTAACACTCCCTAATCGGGAGATAAGCGACCGTAGGTCACTTATCTCCACAAATAGGGCAAAAATGTGTTTTGCCAAAATCTTCCTGATCCATGTTGATGACATGAGTGTAGACATACTGTGTAGTGATTTTCGTGATTTTAGGGCAAAATCTGTAGGAGCAGTGTCCAAAAATGTGTTTTTAAAAATCGGCCTGGAGGTGGCGCTATATGGGAGAGATTCATGTTGATGGGATGAGTGTAGACATACTGTGTACCGATTTGCGTGATTTTAGGGCAAAAATTGTAGGAGCAGTGTCCAAAAATGTGTTTTGCAAGAATCGGCCTCATGGTGGCGCTAGAAGAGGGCCATGTGAGAAATGAGGGGTGGGGTCTCCGCGCCGGCAAGGCGGACGAATAGGTACCGGCCCCGGCTGTCCCGGTCGCTCCTAGCCGGAGTTACGGCATTTTATGTGAGCTGCAGTGTAGGGGGTCCTCCACTGGGGGCGCCACCACTTTTGCATCCGTTCTGGAGCACCAGGAGTGGGTGGTCCCCGGGAATTCCCCGTGAGCAGCCCCGTGGGGGTGGTCATTTGGTCAGTTTAGCACATTTGGTCATTTTTTACATCTGGGGGTCCCCCAGGGACCTGGGGGTCCCTGGAGCTCCGGGGGTCCTTGGAGGTTGTAGTTTGGCAGGTAAGGAAGGTGTGTGCAAAATTTGGCATGGATGGGGGCAACGGTTGCGGAGATATGAGCAGGGCAAGAGTGTGACGTGTGAGGTGTGACAGACAGACTGACTGACGGACTGACGGACGGACTTACACTTTGTGCAGGGTTTGATAGTAAATGCGACCTACGGTCGCAATAATTGTCACTCCCATCACCTTATATTTATAGCCTATCGTTGTTGTCGGGTGGAAACCTCGTATGTACAAAACCGTTCGTTTTGTATTTATCATCTATAAAATTAACTAAACTAGTGAAAACAGCAGATCTACAAGCACACAACGCCTCGCATTGCGAGGCGTTGTGTACTTGTAGATCGGCTGTTCAGCTGATCGGCCTGATAGCGTTGTCCCGGATGTTGTCCTAGAGTGAAAACCTTGTCTGGTTGAAGACCAGGCATGCTGCATTTGCTGGGGTTTCAGTGCACCAACATGCTGGGAGGGCCAGTGAGGAGAGAGTTACACTAGCAGTAGTTTTGATAAGACTGAGGTCTGGATAAGGAGCTGGCCTGCTGGGCTGACTCCTGGGTGAGGAAGGGTCTGAACCTTACAATGTTACTGAGCTGTGGTTCCCAAACTGGGCGTCGGGACCCCCAGCCGGTCCCCCAAATGTTGTTTTCTCTCTCAACAGTAAACAAACCAACAAACAAAGCGTATAGAGTGGTATCTGCACATTACTTAAGTTAAAATGTAATGACTTTAAAGGCCTTTTAAATACCAAATTGGCCAAATATTACACATGAAAGAGGCAACCATCCACCACCACGGATGTTGTGGGTTTGAATCCACAGCGGTGCATCTGGCTTTGCCGAGCGTCTGCATGAACACACCTGTCAGTGAGTATTAGGCGGGAGGAGTAGGACGAAAGCTCTACCTCTAGTTATCAACTGGCATAATACAAGTGAGCTTGTAGATCGGCTATTTTCACAATATTTATCTGTGGAACAGAGTCAAACTAAATGTAATGCCTGCAATTCCAAGTGCTTGTCAGGTGTAGTGGGGGCCCTAGTTGATTATTTGAGGTTTGCAACCTTAAAAGTTAGGCAACCCTTGATATATATAGTCTGCGATGTGTGCCTTGAATGTTGTTGGAACGGAAGTCACCAGAGATGGAAACAGTGAGATCCTGCATGGGGCAGGACTTACCTGGGAAGAAGAGAAGCTCAGTCTTGTCAGGGTTCAGCTTGAGGTGGTGAGAAGAAAACATCCACTGTCAGCCAGACATGCAGTGATGCCCTCTTCAACCTGAGTGGTAGAGGAGGGGAGAGAGAAACGGTTACAATCAACTAATTGTGACCATGAGAAATGTCGCAGCTTGTCTCCATCTGTCTGTCTGTGTCAGTCAGTCAGTCAGTACACATTTTTACAGTCTATGGGTTGGTTCCCTTGTCACTGCTATGCTGATGACACTCAACTGTTTTTGTCCTTACAGTTTACAGTTTACAGTTTAGGCATTTAGCAGACGCTTTTAATCCAAAGCGACTTACAATAAGCAGATACAACATCGCAATAATAAACAAGATAATAGGTCAGTACATTAACAGCAATATAACAATGTAAATGGATATCTATCTAGAGAAAAACACAATATAATCAAGTTCTAAAGAAACCTAACAAACAAATGTTAACTAGCTTCATGTATGGTCATTGATTTTACTGTAGTGCTAAGGGTTTAGGTGGAGTCTGAAAAGGTGAGTCTTCAGTCCACGGCGAAAGGTAGCGAGTGAGTCCGTTGTTCTAAGTGCGACAGGGAGTTTATTCCACAACTTGGGAGCCAAGAGGGCAAACTGTCTCGGACGAGTGGATTTTTGCCCTGGAGTTTTTAGCGAGGGTTCGGTCAGCATCCCTGTGTTGGCTGATCTAAGTGAACGAGTGGGGGTGTAGGGGTTGATCAGCTTTTGGAGGTATGGAGGAGCCATACCTTTGGCTGCTTTGAAGGTCAGCATCAGTGTTTTGTATTCCATGCGGGCCGCAACCGGGAGCCAGTGGAGGCTGCGGAGAAGGGGAGAGACATGTGAGAACTTAGGCTGGTTGAAGACCAGTCGTGCCGCGGCATTTTGGATCAGTTGGAGAGGTTTGAGTGCACAGTTGGAGAGGTTCCCCCCTTCTGCCACCCAGGTGGAAGAGCGCATTGCTGCATGTCTGGCCGACATCTCACAGTGGATGTCAGCCCACCACCTCAAGCCGAACCCGGACAAGACGGAGCTACTCTTCTTCCCAGCTAAGTCTTGCCCCATGCAAGATCTCACTATTTCCGTAGATAATGCATTGGTGACTTCAGTTCCTACTGCTAGAAACCTTGGTGTGGTCCTGGACAGCCAGCTATCATTCAAGGCACACATTGCATCAGTCACCCGGTCCTGTAGGTTCACACTCTATAACATCCGTAAAATCAGACCGTTCCTCACCCAGGAGGCAGCGCAGCTCCTCATTCAGACATCTGTCATATCAAAACTTGACTATTGTAACTCTCTCCTCACTGGTCTCCCGGCATGTGCACTTAAACCTCTCCAACTGATCCAAAATGCCGCGGCACGACTGGTCTTCAACCAGCCTAAGTTCTCACATGTCTCTCCCCTTCTCCGCAGCCTCCACTGGCTCCCGGTTGCGGCCCGCACCGAATACAAAACACTGATGCTGACCTTCAAAGCATCCAAAGGTATGGCTCCTCCATACCTCCAAAACCTGATGAACCCCTACACCCCCACCCGTTCACTTAGATCAGCCAACACAGGGATGCTGACAGAACCCTCGCTAAAAACTCCAGGGCAAAAATCCACTCGTCTGAGACAGTTTGCCCTCCTGGCTCCCAAGTTGTGGAATAAACTCCCTGTCGCACTTAGAACAACGGACTCACTCGCTAGCTTTCGCCGTGGACTGAAGACACACCTTTTCAGACTCCACCTAAACCCTTAGCACTACAGTAAAATCAATGACCATACATGAAGCTAGTTAGTATTTGTTTTTGTTTTTTAGGTTTTTTAGAACTTTGATTATATTGTGTTTTTCTCTAGATAGATATCCATTTACATTGTTATATTGCTGTTAATGTACTGACTTATTATCTTGTTTATTATTGTGATGTTTTTTATCTGCTTATTGTAAGTCGCTTTGGATTAAAAGCGTCTGCTAAATGCCTAAACTGTAAACTGTAAACTGTGACATCACATTGCTCCTTTTGGGAACAAACGCCCCAAAAATCTCACTTGAACCGTGGCTAAACAAGTCTACCCGCACTCTAAGGCGCACATGTAGGTGTGCAGAGCGTATATATATATATTATACACACACACACATTTCTATATACATATACTGTATATACACATATATATATATGTACATATATATATATACACACACACACATATCTGGGAATGCCCATATTTGGTAATATTTGGTTTTGACATAACATTGTCTCCATATATGGGTAATTGGTCCGATATACATAACTGGCCAGATGGCCAAGAATTGGCGCGACCTTGACATTGCCTGTCGCCCTGAGGCGTCTTACTAGTATGAAAACCTGCTGATCATGTGAGTGCGTGCATGTATCAGTACGTCACGCTCCATATGTGGCCAAGACAGTCCCTTTTATGCCCATGTATGGAGGTCCCTGATGTCATCAATATTAAGCCCATATCTGGGAATGCCCATATATGGACATATTGTTTCAGTCTCTGTTGTTTCAGCACAACCTCACTTCTTGCCCTTAGGGCGTCTTACTGGTAGTAAGGAGTATAATAAATCCTAGGTCAGTGTCACCATCATGAAATTTCACTTGATTGATTGTCATCATAATTGCATAACAATTTAATTTAATTTGTCCTTTGAACAATGGAAGGAATATATCAATTATAGGCCATATATTTAATAATGTTATAGTCAAAATTAAAAGTAGTGGAAATAGCCGATCTACAAGCTCACAACGTGTCGCATTGCGATGCATTGTGAGCTTATAGATCAGATATACATAGCTATATTTTTGCAAGCAGTACCCCAAGAAGATGAGTTTGGGTGTGCTGGAGAACACAGTACTTACTGTCTGTCTGTCTGTCTGTCTGTCTGTCTGTCTGTCTGTCTGTCTGTACCTGGATCCTCTGGTGTACAGTAACAAGTCCTGATCACCTCTACTGCTCAGCTTTGGTATCAGGTCCCAAGCACACTATCCAAAACACTGTTAAAGGTCCTACAGTAGTCCTAGAATGGCTGTGATATTAATTTAATTTATGTATTTCATAAACAGTATAAAGGAAGCCATACAGTAGCTCACTCCTATGCCCTCCTGTGTTGGTGACATTGTGAAATGTAAGTGATATCATCACAGCCATTCTTCTAGGACTGAAGTTGTCAGATAGCATCCATACTCACTCAGAAACCTGTTGAAATGTCTCCACTCTCTTCTCCTCCAGGCTAGTGTGTTAGTTGACCAGCCAGTCCATCTTGTAGTTATTAATGTCAGCTGGTTATGGTAGAAAACCCAGTGAAAACCCAGCTCCATACACACAGACATGTTGATATATCCACACTGGTTTATTATCCCTGGCCTGCTTCATCTGGTGACAACATTTACGAGATTCTTTCATTCATAAACATCTCTGTTTTCACCTGTTTCTCTCACTCTGTTTTCCTTCCTGCTTTTTGAATTGAGTCCCACCCAACTAGAGTTGATTGACACCTGGATGCCCAATGACATTGCTTAACAGAAATGACGTCTGACCAGGTAGCTGCATGTCTGCCCCCTAGTGGACATGGTGCTTTAGTGCAGCTGCAGTGAAATGAGAAACCTGGGTCACCATCTGAACTCAGAGAGCTGTTCCCTGAGTTTCTGATAAAGTGGTCTAAATTAATGATCTGACTGTCAGCAGAGAGGTTCCATATTCAAACCCCAGTCTACCTGTACTCCTGTAGTTTGATGATGGAGATGATGGAGTACTTTGGAATGTCTTTGACAACGCCTTGCACTGCGAGGCGTTGTGAGCTTGTAGATCTGCTATTTTCGGCAAAGAGCTTTGGTGTAGAGGGGAAAAAGAGCAGACTAAGTACAGAGTGGTTCAACTTAAGTGGTTAAATATCTGAAAACACAAATTTACATGAACCCAAAATACACTGATGATTGTGCTGTCAAACAATGCAACTATCTATATGGTATCTATGGGTTGTGGGGGTCCCTGCTTCATCTCTCTCTCGATTAAGGGGTCCTTGGCCTGAAAACGTTGAAGACCCCTGCTTTACTTCATTGATAAAAAAATAAAAATCACACCCAGTGTGAAGTGAGCGGTGGTTGTGCTTGCATAACGTCTTCAGACTAGGATTTAAGTCTGGGATTTACAGGCTACAGACACACACACACATACACAATGCTATGGCAAAACATGACATGTACAGGCTACAGACACACACACACGGCCATGCTATGGAGCGGTCTACCACCGCTCAAAAAAACAAATTAGCCGAGCCTGTATAGATCTGCCATTTCCGTGGAAAGTTGTCCTGTTATGGTTGAATGTTCACCTGTTCTGACATGGCCGGGATGGGGACGCCATAGGGTTCAAGTGGTTCTAACAGTGTGTGCGTGCCTGGAGAAGCCAATGAACTGGGTTCCTCATTGAATGGGCTCTCAGCATGCACAGCAGCATGTGTCCAGGCCTCCTGTGTGTGTAGGTTTTGCGTGTATAGATTAAGCCATTTAGGCCTAGAATTAATTGAATGCTTTGACTATTGAAAAATAGCAGATCTACAAGCTCACAGCGCGGCACCGAGTGCCGCGCTGCGAGCTTGTAGATCTGCTATTTTTGAAAAATCTTGACAATTTGTGCAAATATTTGAAAATAAAATTGTTAAAGTGAATATATTTGTAAATCGAATACCGGTATTTGCTTCTGGGGGGTCCCTGATACAAAATATTTTGAGACGGGGATCAGCAGCCAAATACATGTAATTCTAGGGGTCCTTGGCAAGAGTTTGAGATCCACTGACGTAGAATCATGTGCTTTAAAAAAAAAAAAAATTAGAAGGATTTACAAGACACTTATAGAATCGGGTCAAAATCGTGTCTAAATTCAAATGTTCACGGTTTAAAAAAAATAGCAGATCTACAAGCTCGCAGCGCGGCACTCGGTGCCACGCTGTGAGCTTGTATATCTGCTATTTTTCAATAGCTAAAGCATAAAATAATACGCAATAATTCGTAATAATAATAATAATAATAATTCGTACCCGGTCTAAATTACTTAAAGAATGTTAATTTTATACAGTATGCGTGCGTGTGTGTGTGTGTGTGTGTGTGTGTGTGTGTGTGTGTGTGTGTGTGTGTGTGTGTGTGTGTGTGTCCTGGCGTATTTAGCTGTGTGTTAGCAAGCAGCAACATGCCTCTATTACTCACAATACTTCCTTATTACCGCCTCAAGGATCCCTGGGCCTCCGCCCCGAGGCTACTGTTACGTCCACACCTCCAGCAACCCGTCGTTGCAAACCTATTGATTTCCTATGAAGCCAGGCAAGTCGGCTGATTTGAAAATGTTTTTTTTTTTTTTTTTCTGCGGGCAACCATTGTTTATTCGCTTGTCAAACGATGGGAGAAAAGTTGGCCGCGGTTGAACTTTAGGGGCCTGCCTGTAGCCAGGCAGTGTTCATTTTGTCGACTAAGGCTAAAAGACTAAAAGACTACAAGGATTTGATATTTTGTCGATAACACTAGACTAGACTAAAACAATTTCAAAAGACTAAGACTAAATCTAAGTCTAAGACTAATGTCTGTAAAAAAATAATACTGGTACTGTAACTGTGCAGTGAAATTAAAGCCAAATACATATTTAATGCATGGTTTAGTTTGACCAAGTAACAGGCAGTAGAAGACAATGACTTGTCCAGAGTTATGTGGTTATATTTAGCCCAAATACTTAGCCTAAAGACTAATCCAAAAGACTAAGAATACAATACAAGAATTTAGTCAACTAAGACTAGACTAGAC
>NC_137823.1:60085020-60087520 GCF_963921795.1 Nannobrachium achirus
TATTGAATTCAAACGATAGATAACTACCAAAATTATCTAACAGATATGATCTAATGTCTTTGCTAATAATAAAATGAATGATCTGTCTTTGGTCAGTCTAAAGCTGTATTTCCTTCCTTTTGTTCGGCTGTTCTTCCCAGGCTTTTATGCTGGCTGGTTGAGTTGAGGATTTCCAATGATGCACCAAAACCTGTCTAAGCACACGCAGCATTCTTCCACTACACCAGTACCTTGGTGTCCATATTAAGGCCAGATTAAGACCCGGGGGTCCCTGGGCCCTGAAGCTCAAAGTACAGTAGGTGCCTGTTCAGTGCTAAATTTTGTACTTCATTTGTAAGTGACCGTATATTGTCCTGTGCTGTCCTCTGACACAAAGGCTATACAGTATGTACTTAGAGGGCAAGGTAAGAAGTCAGTTTTATTTGTACAGCACATTTCAACAACAAGGAAATTCAATGTGCTTCACACAGAACATCAAGCAAAGGAAACACAATTATACAACTAGAAAGATTGAGAGTGTGGTTTCTGTGGTTCCCTTTCAAGTCAATAGGGACAATTAATTCAGTAATATCGTCACTGTCTGGCCACTCAAAAACTCATTTTTTTGGCATAAATCATAAATGTTTTTAAATTTGGCTTTACAGCTGAGTATTGGTTAAAATAATATTGAACCAATGAAAAGTAGGTTAAAAGCCCTTTGGTCAAAACCTCCTAACTCCACTTGAGATCATTTTCCCGAAAATGAACATTTTGTAGGTTTTGGCCCGACAGCAGAGATATGCTAATGGCCACATATGGAGATCTCTGTGTCAGTCCATGTCCCTTAATATTGAACCCTCTTGTAGATCGGTTAAACATCATCCATGGACAGACAAATTAACCATACTGTATGGTCAAAATGTCATTAATGTCAAAACATCATTTGTCAGAGAGCACAAACGTTTGAACCATTATTTCTGTTGTACTGTACCTGTCTGATGACTCTCTCAGTATAGTACAATTATACTGAGAGAGTATAGTACAATTATACACTCTGATTCACTCTCCTGTCATATTTCTTTGTGATCAATTATTTTGTCTCATATGGGAATAACTTAAGGTGTTGTTGTTTACCAAGAATTTATTTAACATTCCCATATATATATATATATATATATATATATATTATAGAGAGAGAGAGAGAGATGGTTCTTGATATCGAATAAGATCAGAAATGTACATTGGCTCTAAACCAATCAAAGCTTTATTGACCAACAGTAGTATTTTGAAATCAATTCTTTGACACACAGGGAGCCAGTGTAAGGGTTTAAGAACTGCAGTGATATGGCTCCACTATCTTGGTATTAGTCAGGACTCAAGCATCAACATTCTGAATCAGCTGCAGTGGTCTGATTGCCTTTTTTAGGGAGAGCTATAAAGACACCGTTACAGGGCCTCAACGTAAATGAGTTAATTGTATTGCTTCTGTCTTGCTTAAATGCAGTTTAAAATGCATTAGGAGCTGATACTTCATCCCATCGCCATAAATTAAATGAAACTAAGCAACATACCTTCAAACTGCACTGAGAGACGTAACAACATACTTTAGTTAGTCTGACTCTGGGTAAGTATAGGAAAAGTAGAACATTTTTAATGTTACCTCATAAACAAACTATCGTTTTAAAAGAGAGGTTTGTTTAGCTCACGCTGTTACGTGAGCTAAGTGTACTTGTTAAGTGTACTTGTACTATAGATGTATATATATTATATATATATTATTATATATAATTGATGCTAAATCCCTCTTTGCTGCGAAGATTGTTTGTTTTGTTTTTGTTTGTTTTGTCATCTCTATTATTATCTATATATCATCACTCCTGTATCATCTCTATTATTATCTATTATCATCGTTGTCGGGTGGAAACCTTGTATGTCCAAAAAGAACAGTCGATCTACACACAAGCCAACAAGCACACAACGCCTCGCACTACTTTTGTGCGACGGCCTTTACGATGAAACTGGGCTTTACTTTGCGAAAGAACATACACATTTGAAACTTGGAGATACGAGGTTTCTGCCCGACAACGAATGCCCGAGTTTCATTACACTCCTGTACATAGGCGATTCTAGCCTCTTCCAGCGGGGGGTGCACGACCTTTTGCGCGCACGCGAAAAAAATTGCGGATATTAGCGGTTTTGTAATGTTGTTTTAGCGGATTTCTGCAGTAAATTTTGTACCCAAATGTAACACAATATAAACAAAAAAAGTGTAAAACAGGTGCTTCTTTTTCTAGACACCATGAGCATGTCTAGTATAGGATTTATTTACTTATTTTGCAGACAGAGGCAGCAAAGCCAAACATCAAGTTAATCATCATTCATCAAGCAATCAAGCAGTCATTTACAGTGTCAAATAAGCATTTCACAAAAACAAATAGTAGACACATCCTTATTACACAATGAACTGCAGCCTCCGGGTTTTGACACTTGCAAACCTTTCAATTATTTTCTGCACTTTAAT
>NC_137823.1:60092520-60102520 GCF_963921795.1 Nannobrachium achirus
TATTGAGTTCCAGGGACCCCCCCAGAAGCAAAATTTGAGTTACAAATGTTCGCTTAAAAAAAATACATATATTAAAAGATTTGCACACATTTTCACGACTTTGCTTATATCTGCTATTTTCCAATAGCTAAAGTATATAGCTAAAGTATATAAAATAATTAAGGCCCCTCCACCACCTTGGGCCCTAGTAACTCAGTCCCCCCCCCCCTTCTGACGCCCCTGCGCACGCGCGCGCACACACACACACACACACACACACACACACACACACACACACACACACACACACACACACACACACACACACACACACACACACACACACACACACACACACACACACACAGGTTGTGAATGTCACCCGCTCTCGTGGGATACAGGCGGTTTGCCTGACGTTGGGTTTCTTCCCAATGTGCTCCAGGGGAAACCTAAGGAGAGAGAGAGAGAGAGAGAGAGAGAGAGAGAGAGAGAGAGAGAGAGAGAGAGAGAGAGAGAGGGGGGGGGGAGGGGGGGGGCAGAAGAAGGAAGGGAAAGAGTTACGGAGAGCAGAAGAGAGTCGAGGTTTGATTTGGATTGGTTTGGTTCGCTATTGATTTGTTTGAAATGGAATGGAATGGTGCAAGTTGAGTCCAGGGTGGGATGGATGTCTTTGCAAGATGTTGTAATACCTTGAGTATTTTTGAATCATGCTGAACTGCAATTAACCATAATTCAAACGGTTGCTATTTAGATCTAATTGCGTCATTGTCAGGGGAGTTTGGTAATTGAGCTAATCTGTATTATACAAACTTTAAAACACACACACACACACACACACACACACACACACACACACACACACACACACACACACACATAGGCCCAGGCCCGGCGCTACGGGGGGGCTTTCTGGGGCATTGCACCCTCAGTTGCAAGGTGTGCCCCCTCAGTTTATATTCTATGTAAAGTCAAGAAAATATCCAAAACACAAATATTGTCTGAATATTATTATTGTCATAGAGATTACAATAACAGTATTGA
Organism: Nannobrachium achirus; assembly: GCF_963921795.1. NCBI lineage: Eukaryota > Metazoa > Chordata > Actinopteri > Myctophiformes > Myctophidae > Nannobrachium > Nannobrachium achirus. The sequence goes on from NC_137823.1 coordinate 60,093,541, forward strand.
AACACAGTTGCCCCCTGTAATAATGATCTGATTATTATTATCCACAGCTGGTGCAGCAGCACAAGTCCCGTCTAATCCACAATTTAAAATCACCCAAACCACAGCGCAGCAGCAGCAGCGGCTGTTATTTCAGATCCCAAAAACTGGCATCTGTTGTAGGTATTATAGATAATAAAAATAATGTTCATTATTACTAACGTATATAAAAAATATGTGCCCCCTCACAATTTTCAACAGCCCCCTCAGTCATTTCATCCTGCAACCCATTCTCACTCCCTTTGCTTCACCCTCCCGACGCCGTGTCTTTCTTTCCTTTACCCCTGTGAAGTTTTGGGAGTGACTATTGCGTCTAGGGTGCGACGGAGACGGAGAGTTTTTGGACGAGACAGAGTCTTAGTACGCCGACATGTGTTTACTGGAAGATTTTTCACTGACGGCCGTCACGGGGAATCGAACCTCAGTCTCGGGATTTGTATCTCCATGCTCTACCGACTGAGCTAACGAGAGTGACTGGGAAGTACCTTTTTTTTTGTGCTTTTATCTTTGACAAAACGTGAAATGATAACGTAGTCCCTTCTTTGAGCCACATTCGGAGGAGGAAGCAGTCCCCTGGTCAAGATTTACTATTCTGTCCATAACGGCACGTAATTCGGTAACGCGGCTGAGTCGGCTCATGCGGCGTTCCCACCGCTCGTCGCGGCAACTCGGCTCGCTATCGCTCGCCTCGGTGGCGACTCACGGGGGTCATCGCCGCCTGAGACGGCACCGCTCCGTCGTTTATAGTGGCGTGAACGGTAGCGACGGGTGGCTGGTAAACCAAGAAGCCTTCAGAGCGTATCGAATCCCGCATCAGGAACTACTTTTTTTTCTTTCTTCTTAGACCACCCAATGCGTCTAACCCTTGAGACATTAGGCAATCCGTCCGCGTCTATGGTGAGAAGCATTCGGTATTTAAGATTGCGTCGGTTGTATGACGCAATAGGGGTGAGAACCTGTTGCATCCTGCAGCCGGCCCTGCATATGCCTACATGTGTGTATTATTCACATCATCTTTTTAGTAGTAGGCTATACAGAGGCGTAAGACTAGTAGGCTACACAGAGGCGTAAGACTAGTAGGCTATACAGAGGCGTAAGACCCATGTGCAAATATCAACGCTGCAGCGGTTCCGTCAATTATAACAGTCTCTCAACAAATGTGTTTGTGATCAGGGTATTTAAGAAAAAGTATATTTTATTCATGTATGGTTTATTCACAGTGCTGTCCAGTGCCGACCAGGGTCCACTATACAGTCATTGATTTATCTCACTGCTGTTGCAGTTGTTCTCTCTTTCAAAGAAGGCAATCTACAGTCACTCTATACTGTACAGCCATCAAATCTATACTTAATGTTGACTAGTGTGGTGAATATCTGTTTCCTTTGGCCAAATGGAAATAGTTATCTTTATATTTTTCACCTGCAACAAAACAGACATTCACTGGAAAAAAGAAACTCTTTCTATAATAACTTTTACTTTATGCAGATTTGTTCACAGACAAACTGTCACGAATGAGTACGGAGGTGGACCCAAAAGCAGGCGACAGGAGGCAGAACTATCGTTAACTTAGAGCTTATTGCGAAACAGGATCTTCCAAGAATGCAGGCATGTAATAAACAAATACAGGACAGAACTCACTCTACACAGGGAACTAAGATCCAACAAGAACAAAAAAAACACAGGGCTTAAATAGACAGGGATCAACTACACACAGGTGAACTCAAAAACAATCAACACAGGGATAGGCTGGGGAAAACAGGACACAGGTGATTCAAATAGAACCAATAATCAGGGAAGGTGAGACAAGAGGGGTAACAACTACAATGGATGACAGGAAACACAAGACTATTTCTTCAAAATAAGATACTGAACAACACTTCAAAAACAACAGAAATGCAGATCTTGACACAAACACTGTTATGGATGGCTTGGCTTTCTGCCTCTACCGTAAGTGTAAGAGAGTGGGAATATAGTACAGATCTGTGAGGGGTGCATTGGCAGCTTAGTGGGCAGCTGTAGGCTACATAATGAATAGAAATGTATATTATATGATTATGGGTTGGCAGATAAGCGCCCAGTCAGAATGTGACTGGGGGCAAGTCACTGGGTGACTCAAGGGGAACACACACTGGACACGGAGGCGGCGCGGAGGCGGCGCGGAAGCGGCGCGTCAAAACATACAACCCCATTATTTTCAATGAACTAACCCACACCGGCACCGTCAGACGCGTGCAGCCGCGGGTCTGCCGCCTCGCCTGCCGCGCCGATACGCCACTGTTCTATTTTTCCAGCGTTGCCGCGCGTTGAACATGTTCTCTCATGGTTCTCCCCACCGGGGGAAATGGATGTGCTGTGTGGCAGCGCGTCGCATCCAGTTGGGGTTACTGCGCGGCACTTCAAGTGCATCTATACCGTGACGCGACGCTGCGCAGCTGCCCGCGTCCAGTGTGTGCTCCCCTTTAGAGGAGTTCTGCCCAAATGTCAAAATGTGACTGGCGTTGTGAGTGAGACTGGGTTGGATTATGATTATAAAGAAATTAACAAATATATTTCAGAAAGAATACATGGGAAATGTTCCTTTTGAGGGGCAAAGTTTATCCCAAATAGATTTGGGATATTCTTTATTTTATACAAATATGTGTTGGTGGATTCGGGCCACTGACCTTTGTTGCCAGTCATCCCCTCTGACTCCCATGTTTCCCTTTTGGAGCCTGCTGTAACACTGATCTGCCTACAGTACCTCATGTGACAGAACAGTGTGCAAATCACATCATAGCATAGCAGGGTTCTATCCAGGTCAGGGGTCTTCAACGTTTTCAGGTCAAGGACCCCTTAGTTGAGAGAGAGATGAAGCAGGGACCCCCACAACCTTATCCTAGATTCCATATAGTTTCATCGTTTGACAGCACAATCATCAGTGTATTTTGGATTCATGTCAATTTGTGTTTTCAGATATTTAACCACTTGAACCGTCAATACTTAACAAACCTGACCTTTCACTCTGTACTTAGTCTGCTCTTTTTCCCCTCTAAACCAAAGCTCTTTGCCAAAAACAGCCGATCTACAAGGCTGCTATTTTTGGCTAAAGTTCTCAGAATATGGACACTATAGGGTTAAAGTGGTTAATATAAAAAAGAAGGAAAAAAGGTTTCTATCACACAAAGATTTGGAGGACCCCCTGTAGTAACTCTGAGGACCCCCTAGGGGTCCCGGGAAAAAAAAGTTACTTCAATCTGAGTTCAAGGGCAATAATGAAACTCCAAAGAAATGGTAATACAGTACTGCAATGTACTGTGCATGTGCATGTGCGTGTGCATGTGCGTGTGCATGTGCGTGTGCGTGTGACGAACGTGAGCACGAGGGAGACATTACTGAGACATGACTCAGTAAATGAAGTGAAACAAGGTATAGATTTGTAATAATAATAATAATAATATCTGGGACTTATATAGCGCTTTTCTGAATACTCAAAGACGCTTTACATTGGGCCTACGGGGGCTAGGGGGAGGGAAGCTAAAAACAACTTTATTAGGAAAAATATACTAATAAAAATTAGAGAAAGAGTACAAAAGAGAAAAACATTCAATAAAAACATCAAGAATAAAACAAGAGTTAAAAAGGAAGTCAACTGGGGAAGGCAATTTGGAACAGGTGGGTTTTCAAGGCAGTTTTGAAGGCAGGGAGGGAGGGGGCATCTCTGATGGGCTTGGGGAGTTCATTCCAGAGTGTGGGGCCGGCTACAGAGAAAGCCCTGTCACCCCAGGTTTTCTTCTTTGCCTTGGGGACCACAAGGAGGCCATCCTCGCTGGACCTGAGGGAGCGTGTTGGGGCATATGGTTGGAGGAGGTCGGAGAGGTAGGGGGGAGCCAGGTTGTGCAGAGCCTTGTAGGTGGTAAGGAGTAGTTTGAAGTGGATGCGTTGTTTGACGGGGAGCCAGTGGAGGTCATGGAGGACAGGTGTGATGTGGTCTCTGGAGCGGGTGCTGGTGAGGAGGCGAGCGACTGAGTTTTGGACATATTGAAGTTTATTTAGGGTTTTGGAGGTGATGCCATGAAGTATGCCGTTACAGTAGTCTAGTCGGGAGGAGATGAATGCGTGGATGAGGGTTTCAGCAGCGGAGAAAGTCAGGGAGGGGCGTAGACGGGCAATATTCCGGAGGTGAAAGAAAGCTGTTTTAGTGATATTATTTACGTGGGGGAGAAATGACAGGGTGGGGTCGAAAATTACACCTAGGTTTCGGATGCGGGAAGAGGGTTTGACCAGGGAGCCGTCGATGGTGAGTGAAAAATCCTGAGTGGAGCGGGTGAGGGAGTCAGGGCCGATGATGATGATTTCAGATTTATTGCAATTTAGTTTAAGAAAGTTTGTTTGCATCCAGGTCTTTATTTCTGTGAGGCAGTTGGTGAGGGTGGATTGGGTGGCTGTGGTGATGGTTGTGGTGGAGAGGTATAATTGAGTGTCGTCGGCGTAACAGTGGAATTGAAGGCCGTGATGGCGAAGGATCTGTCCAAGGGGTAGAATGTAAATGGTAAATAGTAGGGGACCGAGCACAGAGCCTTGAGGGACGCCGTGGGTGACTGGGGCAGTGGAGGATGTGCAGTTGTTGATTGAGATGTAGTGCTGACGGTCGGAGAGGTAAGATTTCATCCAGTTGAGGGCAGTACCAGATAAGCCGAGGGAGGAGTGAAGGCGTGAAATGAGGATGGAGTGATTGATTGTGTCGAAGGCGGCACTGAGGTCCAGGAGGATGAGGATGGATAGGGAACCGGAGTCAGCGGAGCGGAGGATGTAGTTGGTGACCTTGATGAGTGCTGTTTCAGTGCTGTGTTGTGAACGGAAGCCAGATTGAAATGTTTCATAGAGGTTATTGCAGTGTAGATGGGATTTGATTTGGCAGGCAACAGTTCGTTCAAGTAGTTTTGAGAGGAAGGGGAGATTGGAGATGGGACGGTAGTTGTTGGGGGTGTTGGGGTCAAGACCAGGTTTCTTGAGAATGGGGGTGATGGCTGCGAGCTTGAGTGCAGGAGGAACAACGCCGGTGGACAGGGAGGAGTTTATTATTTTAGTGATAAGGGGTGAGAGTAAGGGAAGGCATGCTATGACTAGGGTGGATGGGATGGGGTCGAGGATGGAGGTGGAAGCTTTCATGCCTGAAGTTATGGAGGAGAGGTCGGATGTGGTGATTTCAGTGAAGTTGGGGAATGGGTGATTAGAGAGGAGAGGGGGGCCATGTTCGGGGGAGGGGGGGTTGGTGGGAGACGAGGTAGCCAGTTCAGTGTGGATATTGTCAATTTTTTGCTGGAAGAATGATAAAAATTCTTCACATTTGTCGGTGGTGAATGAGGTGGTGGTGGTGTCCATGGGTTTCAGCAGTTTGTTGATGGTGGAGAATAGTGTCTTGGGGTTGTTGCTGCCGGATTGAATGACGGAGGAGTAGTGGGTGGTGCGTGCGTTGTTTAAGGCATCTCTGTATTGCCGCTGGTGTGAATTGTACATGTCAGAATGAATAGTGAGTCCGGTTTTATTGGCAAGCCGTTCAAGCTGCCGGCCCTTGGCTTTGAGTTGGCGGAGGTGGTCATTATACCATGGGGCGGAGTGAGTATAGGAGACTGTTTTTGTTTTTATGGGGGCGAGCTGGTCAAGACAGGAGGAAAGTGCACTGTTGTAGCTGTTTACCAGTTCAGCGGGGGAGGGGTTCTGGGTGAGCGAGTGGTTGAAGGTGAAGTCAGTTAGTAGGGTGGAGAGAGAAGAGGGGTGGATGGATTTCATGTTCCGGAAAGTTATGGGGCGCTGTTGCTTGATGAGGGGGGCGGGGATGTCAATGTCCAGAGTGAGAGCAAGGTGGTCGGAGATGGCATCGGAGAGTTTGAAGCTGGTGAGGTTGCTGATGGTGATTCCGGTGGTGCAAATCAAATCCAGGGTGTGTCCTTTTTTATGGGTGGGAAAATCAACATGTTGGGTGATATTGAAAGAATTCAGTATGTCAAGGAATTCAGTGGCAGTTTTGCAGGTGGTGGAATCAACATGAAGATTAAAGTCTCCAAGCAACAGAACAGAGGGTGATATGGCACAGAGTTGAGTGAGAAATGCTGAGAGGTCAGAGAGGAATGCAGGGTTGGGTTTGGGGGGGCGATAAATGACTGCTGTGACCAGGGGTTTGGGGCCAGGGAGTCTGAATGACTGGTGCTCAAATGAGGAGGGGGTCAAGATGGTTATGGGAATTGTTTTGAAGTGTTGGCGGTAAATTGTGGCTATACCGCCAGCGTGACCTGCACGGGGTTTGTCCATATAGGCATATCCAGGGGGAGTAGTTTTATTGAGAAGTATGTATTCCTGTGGTTTTTGCCAGGTTTCTGTTATGCAAAAGAAATCAATGTTATGGTCCGTTATAAATTCACTGAGTGTTGAGCCTTTTTTATTAAGTGACCGGGTGTTGAATAATGCAAATTTGAGAGATGGGTGATATCGGATGGGAGGGGGGGCTTTGGTGAGTGGTCGTAGATTGGCAGAGCACACGTGTGGTTTGTTGTTGTGATGACGCGTGACGTGGATGGGGGCGGGGCGGTTGGGTGTCCAGAGTGAAGGAATGGAGTGGTCAGTGAGTGTCCGGGAGTAGAGAAACTTTCTGCGGGAGCTGCGGTGAATGTATCTGGGTCGACGGAGCAGTCCGTGTGTTTTGATGGCTGCTGTAATGTGCGGTGAAGTGGTGATGAGTTTGTTGAGTTCCAGAAGCTGTGGGACGGAGAATCTAATAGGCATGCTGGAGGCGAAGGGCAATAGCCTGGATTCGCTTGTAGATGGTGGCCGCACGCTTGTTGGCCAGAGATGGAAAAATAGGCACAGCGCGACAATCAACAGCATGACACCGGAGGAGTGAAGAGTTGGCGAGGAGACTGGTCCGTGAACGTAGGATGGCAGCGTGTTGTTGTTGGTAGCTGTTAGCAGCTAGCTGCCGCGCCGCCTGCCAAGGCACTGCTGCCTGGCAGTGGTTAGCCAGCAGAGCCAGCTATGGGGTTAGCAAACCCAGGGGGGGGACTGTGACTGGTTGCCAGCTAGCCCTGAAGCCGCCAACTAACCAGCACAACCAGCCGCCCGGGAGGATCCCGGGTGCCGTATCCCCCACTGACAACACAGAGAAAAGCTGCGCTACGAACTGGGGCTGGTTGCCGGCTAGCCCTGAAGCCGCCAGCTAACCAAGCCAGGACCGACGGAGAGATGTCCAGGTATATCCTCGCTGTGGCAGTAGTATTGCAGGGCACCAGTTACGGTGGGTGGATCGGTGGTGGAGCCAACGGGTAAGTTCTATTGTCCGATTTCGTGGGGTGGCGATGTAAAAAAAGCGTTAAAAATGCGTTAAAAATACATGCATAGAGGATAAGAAAAGACTAGAAACAAAACAAATCAGAGTTAACTAAGTCACAAGAAATAGCAATAAACTAAGCTACGTTTAAGCTACGTAAAGATGTGAAATATTGTCTAAATATGAACCTGACAAGATTTTCTATTGACAATCTCCCTAAAAGGATAAGATATGCCTTAATACATTATAATTGTCCTCTATAACTTCAAAGTAAAATTAAAAACACCTTAAATATTTTATCTTCTAGAAATAGCTAATGTTTCACTCAACAGGGGAAATGCCAAGTTGATGATGTCATAAATGTCATGTGTGATCTATCCCTATGGAATTTATGGCATGCATGTGCAAATAAAAACAAACGTAATACTTCCTATGGTTAATATGAGCATCTAATCAATATTTCAAATGTGTTATTTACACATGCATGCCATAAATTCCATAGGGATAGATCACACATGACATTTATGACATCATCAACTTGCGACAGGTATACCCCCTATTGAGTGAAAGATTAGCTATTTCTAGAAGAAATAAAATATTTAAGGTGTTTTTAACATTGTAGTTATAGAGGACGATTATAATGTATTAAGGCATATTTGTCGTATTAGCCAGGGCTCTTTTTAACAAAAACAACAAATAAGGGGAATGGTGGGAGAGGAGCAGGAGTGTAGAGAGCTGGGAGAGGACTGGGGAAGCAGGCTTTTATAGGCGTGTACCGAGGTGTACCCAGGTGCACGCCAATCAGTTAACCATCACTTTACTGCTCCCCAGTCCTATGGGGCTCTCAAGTCTGACATCATTTTGTAGGCAGAGGAGAACTTTTGGTGCCAAAAGGCACCAGCGCCCGTGAATCTTTTTACTATTTTTACTATTTACAAATTTTTCTTCTCTTTCTTGTTGACAGCAAAGTGGTAGAATTATGCTGCCCTACAAAGGCAGAGTGCAGTAACTACGTTTCCGGACACACCGACTTATTTGTGTCGCCCAAAGGTCAAATTAGCCTATTATGATATTGGGGGATGAACAATTAGCTCAAGAACAAATATACAATCAGTGTAATATCACTTGTATGTCTATATCTCATTTGGCTGATCAGCTGTAACACTTTTAAACCCATTTTTCAGTTAAATTCGTGATCGTAGTTACTGCACTCTGTCTTTGTAGGGCAGTATACTTTACAGCTGGGCAGCTTATCAAACAACGTTAAAAACACAGCCTGGGGGTGTGGTTCGATTCCGAACTGTCCTTCGATGGCCAAGTGACTAAAGTAGTTCAGTCCTGCTTCTTCCAGTTGAGAAACATCTCCAGAATTAAGTCATTCCTCACCTTTACAGACCTTGAAAAAGTAATCAATGCATTCATCACTTCACGTCTAGACTATTGTAACTCCCTGTATTCCGGACTCCCCAAAAAGACCATCTCTCGCCTCCAACTAATACAAAATTCAGCAGCTAGACTACTCACCAACACCAGGAGGCGTGACCACGTCACACCAGTCCTGGCCTCCCTGCATTGGCTGCCAGTGAGTTTTAGAATTGATTTTAAATTTTTACTTACAACTTTTAAAGCCCTGTGAGGTTTGGC